>NW_026652284.1:201649-308254 GCF_009828535.3 Hylobates moloch
AAAAAAAAAAAAAAGTATGTGAAGTGATAGATATGCATAATAGCTCGATTTAACCATTCCACAAGGTATGCATATATGTAAACCTCTCATTGTATGCAGTAAATATATACAATTTTCATTTGTTAACAATACCTTAATTTATATAAAAACATGCCAATCCATAGTTTCTGTCTCATAATAAATCAGTTTGGCCCATCCACAAAAAACAAAACCCAGCTCTTTTGCAATGATCTGAAGCATTCTGATTATAACACTGATGTTTACTCCCAGGGCTGGCTGGGCCTGGAAGGTCCTTTCTACAAGCCGTCCTTACGAAGGCATGGTGTCCAGGCACCTCTTACAACTGGGGGTTAAAAGCTTTCTGCCCAGGAGTGCGTGACTCTGGGCAGAACCTTCCTCTGGGCAGACGCGGGCATGTTGCGGCCGTGCTCTGGCTGGTGAGATGGGTTCAGCCCGCGATATGTGCCAGCGTCCAGCCTGCCCGGGGCCATAGGAGTGAGGGGCGACCAAAACACACTTCCGCTCGAAGAGTCGGGGCAAGTCTGTTTGAGACGTTTCCCATTCCTTTCCCTTATGTTCACAAAAAGTTTTCAGGGGGATATTTCATTGTTATGTGTTATGTTATGTTATGTTATGTTATGTTATGTTATGTTATGTTATGTTTGTTATGTTATGTTATGTTATTTTTGAGACAGTTTTGCTCTTGTTGCCCAGGTTGGAGTGCAGTGGCACGATCTTGGCTCACTGCAACCTCCACCTCCTGGATTCAAGCAATTCTCGTGCCTCAGCCTCTTGAGTAGCTGGGACTACAGGCATCTGCCACCACGCCCGGCTAATTTTGTGTTTTTAGTAGGGATGGGGTTTCTCCATATTGGTAAGGCTGGTCTCGAATGCCCAGCCTCAGGTGATTGCCCGCCTGTGCCTCCCAAAGTACTGAGATTACAGGTGTGAGCCACCGCGTCCGGCCTTTCTTACTCATTTAAAATAACTTCAAACTTACAAAACATTGCAAAAATAAAAATAGGACAAAGAACACAATTCAAACACTTCTCTCTCCACTTGAGGCCCTTTACCTCTAGACACATCAGTGTCTATTTCCTAAGAATGAGAATGTTCTCTTGTGTGCCACAGGACACTTGTCCGCTGCTGGCCCTGTTTAGAAAATGCTTGCCAAGCCCTGTGCTGGAGCATGTGTTGCCCAGGTGTTCATGTGTAAGAATGTTCCTCAGAGGTCATGACAACCAAGTGTCTGCAAATGGCGTTGGTTCTGAGCAGCAGGAGACAGGACATGTAGCCTGGTTTGTTGGTTGGGTGGAATAGCACGCACACATCAACATGGTGCTTTAGGAGCACCGCTGGCAGTGTGCATGCATCTCGTAATAGCAGTGGGCACAGTATGAATAGGTCAGGTGACTATATATAGATGATATCCCTTTTATAATAACTCAACTAAAAGGTGCTTTTTAAGAATATAGATGAGCTATGGCCGGGTGCAGTGGCTCACGTCTATAATCCCAGAACTTTGGGAGGCCGAGGCAGGTGGATCACCTGAGGTCGGGAGTTCGAGACCAGCATGACCAACATGGAGAAACCCCGTCTCTACTAAAAAAAAAATAACAAAATTTAGCCGGGCATGGTGGCACACGCCTGTAATCTCAGCTACTCAGGAGGCTTAGGCATGAGAATAGCTTGAACCAGGGAGGCGGAGGTGGCGGTGAGCTGAGATCGCACCATTGTACTCCAGCGTGGGCAACGAGAGCAAAACTCCGTCTCAAAAAAAAAAAAAAAAAGAATATAGATGAGATACAGTTTATGCAGAAGAAAGCAGGGGATCGATGCCTGGAGGTGCGGACCAGGGACTCACTGTGGATCACAAGCAGGACTCTGCCTTTCGGTGTGGGCAGTGGGTTCGCACGTCTTTGACGTCATTAAACATTACTAATTATGGTGAGAGCAGGTCAGAGTCCAAGAATTATTATGTATCTGAGTCCCAGTTTTAAAAATCCTACTACCAATCAGTTTACTGAAATTTTTTTTTTTTTTTTTGAGACGGAGTCTCGCTCTGTCGCCCAGGCTGGAGTGCAGTGGCGCGATCTCGGCTCACTGCAAGCTCCGCCTCCCGGGTTCACGCCATTCTCCCGCCTCAGCCTCTCCGAGTAGCTAGGACTACAGGCGCCCGCCACCACGCCTGGCTAACTTTTTTGTATTTTTAGTAGAGATGGGGTTTCACCGTGGTCTCAATCTCCTGACCTCGTGATCCGCCCGCCTTGGCCTCCCAAAGTGCTGGGATTACAAGCGTGAGCCACCACGCCCGGCCTGAGATTTTTATTGATCTCAAGATTACTTTTAAATGAACTCTCTGAGATTACCTATAGTAGTGCTGCCTTGACACTGTTTCTCACCTGAGCAGCTGTTTGGCTTCCCATCGTGGCCACAGCAATTTGCAGAAACTGGGGCTATGATTAGAAACTGCTTCCTTCCGTGGGCCTGGGCTGGCAGAGTTCTTCCTCCTTGGTAAATTTAGAAGTGAAACAGGAAATTCCAAAGGGAAAGGCTAATACGATAAAAAGTTAAAACTTAGTTTCAAAGAAAATAGTAAGTGAAATGAAAAAGAAAGTAGCTTGACCTGGAAAAAGTTTTGTAGCAATTCTCACAAAGCTTTAATATCTTTAACATTGTTAGTATAGTAAGTCCATCTGTCAGCTGCTGAAGAAAATACCAAGATTCCAAGGATTTTAAAAAAACAAACAGGCAAACAACCCAAGCTGGCAAGTTACAAATGAAGAAAAACGGGCAGGGGGAAGTGGCTCGTGCCTGTAATTTCAGCATCTTTGGAAGGCCGAGGCTGGAGGATCCCTTGAGCTCAGGAGTTCAAGACCAGCCTGTGCAACAAGGCAAGACTCTGTCTCTACAAAAATTCAAAAAAATTAGCCAGACCTGGTGGGGCACGCCTGTAGTCCCAGCTACTTGGGGGGCTGAGGTGGGAGGATCACTTGAGCCTGAGAAGTTGAGGCTGCAGTAAGCTGTGATCACACCACTGCACTTCGGCCTGGTTGACAGTGAGACCCTGTCTCAAAAAAGAAGAAAAACAAACTGACTAATGCATAGAAATATGTTTCATCTCAGTAATAATAAAAGAAATGAAAATTAAGGCCAGGCACAGTGGCTCATGCCTGCAATCTCAGCACTTTGGAAGGCCAAAGCTGGCGGATCACTTGAGGTCAGGAGTTCGAGACCAGCCTGGCCAACATGGCGAAACCCCCGTCTCTACTAAAAATACAAACATTAGCCCAGCATGGTGGCGAGCGCCTGTAATCCCAGCTTCTCGGGAGGCTGAGGCAGGAGAATCACTTGAACACAGGAGGCTGAGGTTGCAGTGAGTCGAGATCATGCCACTTGCACTCCAGCCTGGGTGACAGTGAGACTCCATCTTAAAAATAAACAAAATATAAATAAGTAAATAAATAAAAGAAATACAAATTAAAAGAACATTCAGATTAAATTGTAAAAACAGAAGTGACCCCTGGATTCTGTTGGGAAGCGCCATGCTGCTGTCCGGCTCCACCTTGTTCGTGGGCCCCCATAGGAGGGCACCTGGCCCAAAGCCACCTGCAGCTTTAGAGACATTGTGTGACCTAAGAAACTTCCTGGGATGTGCCACTAGGAAAGTCATCTGCAAACACACTCCAGGCTTTTCTGCCCAGATGTGGTACCGTCAGGCTTGTCTCTTGCCTGAGCAGGAGGAGGGCGGGCTGCCCCGAAGCAGGCTGCGGTTCATGCATGGGCCGGTGGTGTTTCCTTCACATGTTCTGGATGTGCCGGTGTTGCCGTAATGATGGAAAAGATTTGTATGACCTCAGTGAAAGAGGTGCTCTCTGCTTTTGTTCCTTTGATGGACAGCTAAATGGCCTGGACACCTTTCCCACAGTTTTCATGAAGACCCGGAGGGAGCTGGCTTTAAGATCAGGATTCTGGTTTACCTGAGAAGCTCCCCGTTAGGTCCCTGCTCGGTTCACAGTCACTGGGGATGTTCTGTGGCACCGCCTGCTTATGGAGCTCCTGCCTCTGCAGGACATCTCCGGCAAGGTGCCTGGGACACCCCAGAGCACGAGCCTGCTGAAATAGGGCACCCGAAGGCACAGACCACCCCGCTGTGTGGGACCTGTGAGGTGTCTTGGTGCATGTGGAGGAAGCCGGTGAGGTTGATGCTGGTGTTTCCAGCCCAAGTGTCTTGACAGCGGGACCCTTGATAGAGATTGGGGAGTGAGGTGTAGTGTAGGTGGTAGCTAAGGTCATGGGCATGACCTCAGGCTGGAGGCAGTAGGGGATCCCGGGAGACACTCTGCCCACAGGCCGGGCGCAGTGGGGGAGCCCGGGAGACACTCGGCCCACAGGCCAGGCGCAGTGGGGGAGCCTGCAGCTCCTCGTGGTGCACTTGGTGTAGGAGAAGGGCTGGGCTGCTACTGGGCTATGCCAGACCTTGGCAGGGCCAGGCCACAGCCAGGCCAGCCAGGTGGGGATTCGGGGGTTCAGGTCCTTACTAGGGGAGGGAGAGACAGGGAAAGAAGAACAGGCACATCAGGAGGTGTGGATGCTGGGTGAAGATGATCTAGTGGCTGCCGTGTAGCCTTTGGTCATCAACCTGCACCCTCCTGGGCCCTGAGAGGAGAACCTGAGAGGCTGGTGGGGAGGGGGAGCACGGGGCTCAATCGCCCGTGGGGCCTGTTTCTCAGCCGTGTGCCGCAGGACCCAGCAGATAGATGGTCTGTCGGGCACAGTGATAAGGTGGTGGACAAGGTGGGTGGCAGCCAGTTCCCTTTCCTTCAAGCCGCAGGAATCAGAGCAGGCTGAGAACCCCCAGCCAGAATGGCCCGTGGTGGAATTGCTTTGTCAAGCGCCAGAGGTCATGCCTTGGTGCCCAGCTGAGCCCATGGCCTCCTGAGCAGGTGGGACTGCCCGGCCATGCGGGCCACGCCACTGAGGCACGTGAGGCAAGCCACGGGGCTGCAGCAGCCTCCCTTCCCCTCTGGGCTCAGTGTCGGCATCTGTGAATGGGGACCCCCACTCTTCTCCTGAGCGTGGGAGCGCCCCCTCTGTGGTGTGACTGCCCTCCTGGAGACCGCCATGGTGGGTCTGCCCTAACAGAAAGAGTAAGTGGAGCCGGAAACGCTGTCTTCTTCCCTTTGTGCCTTTTAAACATGCACTGGATTCGGGTGAAAGATGAAGGAATGGCCGTCGTCGAGGAGCACTCCTTAATTGTTTGTGCTGTCTGTGTGTTGCCCAGGTGCACACAGGTGGGAGAGAAACAGCCCCTCCCACCAGCCAGATCCCTACCCAACCCGGGCATCTGCCAGGTGGGCTGGTGGGGCTTCCCCGAGCTGGTCTGTGTGCCTGGTAGCCCAGCCCCGGGCTGAGGTGCGTGTTCTCATTGTCCTGAGGGCCCCACCTGGGGCACTGGGAATGGTGGACGGCACAGCGGGTCCTCCATGGCCCAGGGGTGTGGGAGACGGAGGGAGGCCCTTGGGTGTTCTGTGAGCGCTTGAGACTTTATTCTGTGGAATACTGGACCCCATCTCTGCCTTTTATTAATTATTTTAGCATCCGAATAGTTTTTTTCATACAAATTTGACAGGTAAAGACAGAACTGCTCTCCTGGGGCACTCTGGGGTTTCATGGCGCATGGTTTGAAAACCACAGCTGTAGGCAGAGAGAGCCAGTGAAAGTGTGAGCAGGAGAGTGACAGGAAGAGAAGCAGAGGTGAGTGCAGGTTTGGCGGCGCCTGGGGGATCAGAGGGAAGCCTGGGGGAGGGCGATGTTAGGAGCTTGTGAGACCACTCGGTCTTGGGAGACCCCTCCCAGAGGCAGCCTGACCCTGGCCGAAGGGGCTGCAGCCCCAGGGTGGGAGGCGGAGGCCGTGTGGCCTGGGGGCGTGCTCTCTCTCAGGGTTCCTTGGCACACTCTGTTTTAGACGTCAGCACCTCATTGTGATTTTCAAACTTGATTTCTGTTTCTCTGTTGATGAGGCCGTTCTTTTGAGCTGGTTTTGAGTGGCTGCTTTTGAGGATGGAATTTGAAGTTTTTGTGCACTAAAAAAAGCAGATTACCTCACACCTGTAATCCCAGCACTTGGAGAGGCCGAGGCAGGCAGATCACCTGAGGTCAGGAGTTCGAGACCAGCCTGACCAACTTGGTGAAACCGCATCTCTATTAGAAATACAAAAATTAGCCAGGCGTGGTGATGTGTGCCTGTAATCCCAGCTACTTGAGAGGCTGAGGCAGGAAAATTGCTTGAACCTGGGAGGCAGAGGTTGCAGTGAGCCGAGATTGCGCCAGCCTGGGTGACAAGAACGAGACTCCATCTCAAAAAAAAAAAAAAAAAAAAAAGCAAATTACTTCAGTAATAAAGCTAGGCTAGAAGATGTTATATTGGTTTTTAACTATGCACTTTTTGCCTTGCTGGTCGTGATAGCCTGTTTCTATGCTGCAGCCGTGCAGTCAGGCCGTTTAACCTGGGGAAAACCAGCTGCAGCCATGCTGGCGCGGTCCCCTGCTTTGAAATACAGAAGAGCACATTCTTTCTACACCTGGGAGAGAAGGGGACAGCAAAGTATGCTTTTCTTCTTCAGATGATTTATTTTATGCCTATTTTACATGAACAGATTGCACAAAAAATATTGGAAGTTTCTACTTTTCTGGAAAGTGCCATCATTTTGCATATAGAAGAGGAAGAAAATCAGCTCGTGCCTTGTGCACGTTTGCAGAAACATTTCATAGTTTGTCTTTGTTTGACTATGCTGTTTAGTTGGACAAGTGGAATGCTTACAAGTTGTAAAAAAATTTTTTTTGAGACAGAGTCTTGCTCTGTTGTCCAGGCTGGAGTGCAGTGGCATGATCTCGGCTCACTGCAAGCTCCGACTCCTGGGTTCATGCTATTCTCCTGCCTCAGCCTCCCTAGTAGCTGGGACTACAGGTGCCCACCACCACACCTGGCTAATTTTTTGTATTTTTAGTAGAGACGGGGTTTCACCGTGTTAGCCAGGATGGTCTCGATCTCCTGACCTCATGATCCGCCCGCCTCGGCCTCCCAAAGTGCTGGGATTACAGGCATGAGCCCACCGTGCCTGGCCAATTTTTTGTATTTTTAGTAGAGATGAGATTTCACTGTGTTAGCCAGGATTGTCTAGATCTCCTGACCTCGTGATCCACCTGCCTCGGCCTCCCAAAGTGCTGGGATTACAGGCGTGAGCCACCGTGCCTGACCACAAGTTGTAAAATTTTTAAATGACTGGTTTGGAAATGCTGGGAAGCTCTTTCTAGCAAAGCATCCCTCCACCTCTCTCAGTGTGGGCTGCAGTGGCGGGAGCTAGCGTCGGTGTGCCGCCTGCCACAGCACTGCCGCCTGCATGGCACCGATGCCTTTGCTTCTGCATTTTCTGGATTGTGGCTTCTCCACATTTTGCAACCTTGGTGTTGAGCTGTCTTGGCAGTTTCTATTTTGACACCTAAAGAGACGACTGTTCGGTCCCTGTAAAATGCTCCCTCTTGACCTAGGGTGGAAAGAGAAGTAAATACGTCTCAAAAGTGTACCCTCTAATGTGGTAAAATACAAGGTCCCTCTGTGGCCAGGGGTTGGCTGGAGCGGGCAGCCACCATTCTGCTGTGCGCTCGCTGGCATTTTGGGAGCCTGGGCCCGGCCAGAGTGGCCACATGCACACTGCTGTCTCGGGGCGGCAGTGGGGCCATCTGGATGGTGCGGCCACCCGTTCCCCCTTTACCAGCCCCCACCCTTCCTGGCTGCCTTCCCCGAGCCTCCCCTGAGATGCCCGTCTCCAGAGCCCTGTCTTGTTTGACTGCTTTGTTTTGTCTGGTGTCCAAGGCCGGTTTCCCACGGGGCCTGTGTTCTCCCAGGGATGCTGGCTTATTGAAGACACACACTCTCACACACATACACACTCACACATACAAACTTTTTTTTCCTTTTCCCTTTTAATCTGTTGGCACCACCTCTGCTTCCAGGTTAAAGTTAGTCTTGGCTGCTTTAATTTCCATTTGTTTTTGCAGCCTAGTAGTGTCTTTTTTCATTTTCAAGACTGTTGAGTTATGCCAGGACTCAGGGTTATGACCTACTGAGTGAGCTGCCTGCTGAGCATGAGAGACAGCTCTTTCTTCCCAGCCACCTGCCCTCATGCTGCCCAGACGCAGGGAAAAGGACCAAATCACATTTATTTATTTTATTTATTTATTTATTTTGAGACAGAGTCTCACTCTGTCGCCCAGGCTGGAGTGCAGTGGCGCGATCTCAGCTCACTACAACCTCTGCCTCCTGGGTTCAAGTGATTCTTGTGCCTCAGTTTCCTAAGTAGCTGGGATTACAGGCATCCACCACCATGCCCAGCTGATTTTTGTATTTTTAGTAGAGACAATATTTCGCCATGTTAGCCAGGCTGGTCTCAAACTCCTGACCTCAAGCCTCGGTCTCCCAAAGTGCTGGGATTAGAGACGTGAGCCACTGTGCCCAGCCCCAAATCACATTTAAAAAAAAATTCTGTGATTCACTGTTCTTTGTTTTGAAGCATGTGATGACTATGAGGTTTTACAAAAATCACCCTCCCATCTCCTGGGATGTCTGCTGTGTGGAGAAGTGAGGTCCAGGGCCTCTCTGGGAACTGGATTCCCCAAGGGCAGCATGGAGAGGCACTGGCTGATGCCCTGAGCCCGTGAACTTGCAGGGGGAGTGTGGCGAGGGCTGGCCACATCTGGATGGGTTAAGGACCAGGAGCCTGGGTGGATCTGCCTGTTTTCTAGTTGGTGGAAGCACTGGTGCGTGCCTCCTTTGCCTTTGCCCCTTGGCCTGCTGTCCCCAACTCTCTCCAGCATCCTCAGGGCTCTGCTGGGGCCATCAGGGCAGGAGAAGGGTTGGGTCCCTGACCTTGCTTCCCTGCCTCCCCAGTCCCTGCTGCCTGCCCACGCCAGGGCAACTCTGTCTGTGGCTCCAGCTCCGTGCTGCCTGTGTCCTGCCCCTCAGGCCTGAACCGGGCTCCAGCACCTCACTCGCACTTGGAAAGTGGCCATTTGTACCTCTGTGCCTCTGGCCTTGACCCCCTGGGTGGGCACCCAGCACTGGGTCAGGGCGGTTCTCAACCGTGCTCTGCGGCTGTGGGCCCTGGGGCAGCTGGCGACCCCATCCAGCCTCCCACCACTCATTTGCCAATGCGTCAGGGTGGCCTCCACCTTAAGGCAGCTGTGAGGACCGCTTCTTGAGACTGCATCTGTGTGGATCTGAGGCTGAGGGGCAGCCAGTGACATGTGGAAGGAAGGAGGTGGACCCATGGAGCCCCCAGCATGCCCTGTGGGCACTGCCTTTCCAGTGGGTGGCACTGGGAACCTTTGCCTCCTGCCCACCGTTGGGTCCCTTGAAGCCCACCTGGGGTTCCATGATCGAGCAGGTGAGTGAGGTGTGCAGCATGATGTGCGCTCAGACGCGCAGCCAGTCTGCCACCGCCCGGTGGGTGTTGCTCACTCTGCAAACTGCCCTGCAGCTCCTAGAGCAGAGGCGCATCCCGACCCACGAGACGCTTAGAGATTGACCCGGGACTCTGAGGACATCACTGGAAGAGCAGCCAAGTATGATGAGTATGTCCTCCTTTGAAATCTTTATTTTTAAAAACTCTTAAATTTACAAAATAAACGAACTGATGGCTTGTTAAAACAGCAGTTCCCCTACCATATTTAAATTCATTTTTATATCTTGACAAGCTATAGGATTTGGAATCAAACTTGAGGGTTGAGAACTGCTGCTGATAGAAAATCAGTCAAGGAAGGAAAAAACATCTCTTTATGTTGTTCAGTGACATAAACCGAGGGTGGGCATGTTATTTTTGGGCTGGTTCGCCACCTGGGGAGGCCGGGGGCACAGGCAACTGGAACTGTGGCACGGTAGCGCCTTGTGACCGAGCTCGTGCAGGTCTGGCTGGCTTGTTTTGCTCCCAGCAGTGTGCTCTTTCTGCATGGAGCACGTATTATTTTCGTGATCAGCAAAATACCAGCTCGTGTGGGTTCTTACCCGGCAGACAGTGCAGGGAATCTGCGTCCCGCCTGGGTGACTCTGTCCTACCTGTTCTTGGCTCTGTGTTCATTTGCCAGGGCTACCATTAACAAAACACCACAGATCAGGCACGTATTTGGAACAGCATACAAACTGTTCTGCCGGTGCTACCAGCCAGCACTTTAGAGTTTAATAATAGGATCAGGGCCTATTTCTTTCTCTCAGTTCTGGAGCTGGGAGTCTGAGATCAGGGGGCCAGCAGGGTTGGCCTCTCTTGTGAATGGCCACCTTCTCTCTGTGTCCTCATGTGGTCTTCCCTCTGTGCCTGGTCATGCATTGCCCTGCTCTGATCAGGCCCCAAGCAGTGGACATCAGTGTACCTGTCCATGTGAGCTGAACGAGCAGAGACAGAAATGCGATCCTATTGTTTTTTGTTTTGTTTTGTTTTTGGTTTTTTTTGAGACAGTCTCGCTCTGTCACCCAGGCTGGAGTGCAGTGGCGCAATCTCGGCTCACTGCAAGCTCCGCCTCCTGGGTTCACACCATTCTGCTGCCTCAGCCTCCTGAGTAGCTGGGACTACAGGCGCCCGCCACCGCGCCTGGCTAATTTTTTTGTATTTTCAGTAGAGATGGGGTTTCACTGTGTTAGCCAGGATGGTCTGGATCTCCTGACTTCGTGATCCACCCGCCTCGGCCTCCCAAAGTGCTGGGATTACAGGCGTGAGCCACTGCACCAGGCCCTGATCCTATTGTTAAACTCTAAAGTGCTGGCTGGTAGCACCGGCAGAACAGTTTGTATGCTGTTCCAAATACGTGACTTTAATTATGCTGTTGGATATTTGCACTGTGGCAGCCACTTATAAAGGCTGGTCAGATACAACTGAGGCTCCATTCCAGGGGCAGTGGACACTGGCTTTGCAGTGACCAGGCCAGGCCTGGTGCTTCTGCCTGGGAATGGGGGCATCTTAGACACAGAAGGAGACTAGAGGCTGTGCTGGATGCCAGTGCTGGGGGAAAATCCCCGTGGGACGTGGCATTCATGGGAGGACAAAAGGAGGGCCGAAAAAATCCCAGGGTGCAGGTGGCTGGAGTCAGGCATTGCCTTTGTTCTCTAGCACTGGGATGCAGGGTCCGCTGGCAGCAGTTAGAGACGGAGCAAAGTAAATGCACTTGAAAGAGCTTTGGGAGGTGGAACTGTGAGGAGTCAGAGAACAAGATGGGATGAGACATGAGCTCTGATGTGCCTGTGTGGAGTGGACACCACCAGGGCCCCCACGCTGGCTCTGCAGGTGGCACCCAGGCCAGACCCTGCACCCACGCTGCCAGGGCTGAGACCTTGGAGACTTGGATTTAGAGCTGATTACTCCAAGTCTGTCTAACAGGGTGAGGCAGAGGCTGTGCAAATTCGCATCTATGGAAGATGCACGGACGGAGAGCCTTTGGAAGCAGGCCGGACCCGGGCTGTGTGCGTGCGGTGACAGCTGCTTGGCATCACACACCAAAGTGGATGTGGGAGGGCTGCCTATGATCATGAAAAACCTGAAATATGAAAATGTGAAGAATAGGAGAGAACAGCAGTTTGCCACAGCAGGGCCCTGGCCAGCATTCTGCACGGTGCACTGATGACTTGAGAAATTTTATGGAAGCTGGGAGAAAAAAGAGCTTACAAAGCAGTTTGTATGATAGCATCTTGTTTTTGTAAGGGACGGTGGGATGATTGATGATAGGTTTTCTTTTTCCTTTTCCATGTTTTCTGATTAATCAGCAACAAACATTGCTATTTTTGATTGTAGTAAAATATGCATAACATCTTCACCTTTACCCCATCTTCACCTTTTTTTTTTTTGGGGGGGATGGAGTCTCACCTCACTCTGTCGCTGGGGTCGGAGTGCAGTGGCGTGATCTCAGCTCACTGCAACCTCCGCCTCCTGGGTTCAAGTGATTCTCCTGCCTCAGCCTCCTGAGTAGCTGGGATTACAGGCGCCTGCCACTATGCCCAGCTAATTTTTTGCATTTTTAGTAGAGATGGCATTTCACCATGTTGGCCAGGCCGGTCTCGAACTCCTGACCTCGTGATTTGCCCGCCTCGGCCTCCCGAAGTGCCAGGATTATAGGCTGGAGCCGCCGTGTCCTCCCCCACCTTCACCATTTTAAGTGTACAGCTCAGTGGTGTTAAGTACATTTCACCTTATTCTGCAACCACCACTACTGTCCAGCTAGAGCGTTTCATCTTTCCAAGCGGAAACTCTGTATCCACTAAACAACAACTCCCCAGCCCCCGCACACAGCCCCTGTCACCACTGTTCTCCTTTCTGTCTCTGAGTTTGACTGCTTTAGGTAATTCATATGAGTGGAATCATGCGGCGTTTGTGCTTTTGTGACTGGCTTATTTCACTTAGCATAAGGTCCTTAAGGTTCAACCATGTCGTAACTTGTCAGAATTTCTTTTCTTTTAAGGCTAACATTCCATTGACCACATAAATACTGTTATTTTTATACAAAGAAAGAAGTCTGCAAGCACTGGCTTGGAACAAGCTGCGCATCTGGCGTTTTTCCGTGGGTTCAACAAGCTGCGCATCTGGCGTTTTTCCGTGGGTTCGACATCCGTGGTCCCTGCTGTGGATCACAGCTGACGCACGAGCAGTTCTCCCCCGAGCCTGTCTGGGGCACTCCTCCCCACCTTCCTCCACCATGGGGTCATCTTGGCCTCTCCTGGGCAGAGGCGAGGGAGGAAGGCGAGTCCCTGTGGGTGCTGCGCGGGGTCAGGGGCTGTTGCCATGTGGGCTCTGTGGCCTCCCAGGGTGCTCGGTCCAACCTGTCTTCTCGTTGACCCGCGTGGGGCCCGGGCATGACTGGACACGCCCCCAGGCCTCTCCTGGCACTGTCTGGGTTCAGGCTGCAGAAAGGGCAGACTGCAGGACTCTGGGCTGGAGCTGCAGGACACGGGCAGCCCCTATGGGGCCGAGGCATGTCCTAAGGAGCCTGGCCCCTCCGAGCAGCATCACCCTGAGGTGCCTGCGTGGACACCGAGGGCAGGCCCCCCACGCTGGCTCTGCAGGTGGCGCTGGGGCTGGACCCTGCACCCACCCGGCCGGGGCTGCCCTGCCCTGCTCCTTTCTGAGGTGTGTGGAACAGGAAGCTGTGATGTAGAGGGAAGTGGACGAGAGTTTCTGCTACATGTAGATTTCTAGTGAGGAACATGCAGCAGTGACCGGCTGCGGTCGGGGGCGTTCCCTCACATGTCGGGGAGGTCCAGGTGGCTGGCGGTGCGGCCGGTGCCTCTGTTCTCCCTGATTTCCAGTCAGTTCCTGAGAAAATGGGTGGCGTCTCCAGCCGCCACTGGGGATTGACCTGCAATTGTTTCCGTGTATCTGTGGAACCGGCCCAACACCCCACGTGGATGCCTGAGCCTGGAGACTGTACTGAACCCTGCATAGTCTATGTTTTTCCATACTTGCATACCAGTGACAAACTTTAATTGGTAAATTAGGCACGGTAAGAAATTACAATAATAATAGAACAGTTGTAACAATATACTGTCATAAAAGTTATGTGAATGTGGTCTCTCTCTCTCTCTCTCGCCCTTTGGTGCCCACCATGAGATGGCGGTGAGGTGGGCAGCGCAGGCATTGCAATGCAGCCTTAGGCTGCTGCTGACCTTGACCACCAGCCTGGCCATACCGCTGCAGTCCCATGCTGGCGACCCAGCCGGCTACTGGTGGCTCACAGGCGGGTCGCACATACGGCGTGGAGACGCTGGACAAGGGGATGGTTCGTGTCCTGGGTGGGAGGAGCAGGACGGCCTGAGAGTTTATCACCCAACTCAGAAGAGTGCACAGTTTAAAACTTATGGAGTGTTTGTGAATGGAGTTTTCCGTTTAATATTTTTGGAGTGCAGTTGACCTCTGGTCATTGAAATCACGGAAAGTGAAACTGAGATTCAGGGGTGGCTATGGCATTTCTCCTTCCAGCTCTGTCAGCTTTTGCCTGGTGTAACGTGAAGGAAGCTTTTTGGCCGGGTGCATTCACATTGAGGGTTGTTCTGGCTCCTTGGGGAGCTGACCCCTTCCTTCTGTCTCTCTGATGAGTTCCTTGCTTGGAGGCTGGCTGGGTCTGGAACTGACCCCTTCCTTCTCTCTCTCTGATGAGTTCCTTGCTTGGAGGCTGGCTGAGTCTGGTGCTGACATAGCCACCCCAGCTTCTTTTTGGCCAGCGCTTGCGTGGTTCACCTTTTTCCCCTTTTGCTTTCGACTTATCTACCTGTATCAGTATATTTGAAGTAAGCTTCTTGTAGATGGCATATGGTTGGGTTAGGATTTTATTTATCTATTCTGACAACCTCTTCTAATTGGTGTTTTTAGATTATTATGATAGTGTAATTATCAATGTGTTTCAATTCAGGTCTACCATTTTATTATCTAACTTCTGTTAGATCACTATCTTTATCATTGCTCTATTTCCTTTTAGGTTTTTTAAAACATATTGTGGTATTCTGTTTTAATTTATTCTAAATTATATGTTACCTATTTTGCTTTGGATAGCTTTTTAAAAAAGTATTTTAAATTTTTTCTTTTTTTTAAAAGAGACAGGATTTCACTGTGTTGCCCAGGCAGGCCTTGAACTCCTGGACTCAAGCGATCCTCCCTTCTCAGCCTCCCAAGTAGCTGGGACTGGCTGTACAGCTTTCTTCGGTGGTTGCTCTAAGGATTTCGAAGTCCATGCTTATTAACATTTCACATTCTGCTAAGGATCTGAAAAGTCTGCTTTTTACCACTTCTAGAGGGACATAGAAATCTTACCCCATCCAGGTTTCCCCTCCTCCTTTTAGATTACAGTTGTCTTGTTTATATGATTTATACAATTATGTACCTAGAAATATTTTATAATTTACATGTTATGTATTTGTGTAATTTACATTTATGTACACTGAAAGGCCCATCAGACAGTACTTTGATTTTTGCTTTTAACCGCCAAGCACTTTGGAAGAGCTGTGGGGTCGTTATGTGTCCTGTGCCCTTGCCCCTTACCCTGCCTACTGCCTCTGCTACGTGGTTCACGGCCCACGCCTCCTTCCACCTCCCTTCCTGTCAGCCTGAACCGCTGGCCAGCATGCTCTTTATTTTCCTCCTCTGCCCACGTCCTGGCTTCACCTTCCTTCCTGGAAGACACATTCCCACCTTGAGGGAGGATCCCGAGTTGGCACCTCCCCGCTTTAGGCTTAGGCACATTGTGCCCACACTCCAGCCTGCCTGGTCCCTGCTTTAGGCTTAGGCACGTTGTGCCCACCCTCCAGCCTGCCTGGTCCCCGCTTTAGGTTTAGGCATGTTGTGCCCGCCCTCCAGCCTGCCTGGTCCCGGGGGGAATCCACGGCCCTCCTACTGTTGCTCTGTGCTCTGCCGGGCATCCCGCTGTTTTCAAGATTTCAAGTTTCTCCCGCTGTTTTCAAGATCCGTTTTCCTTTATCTTTAGCGTTCAGCAGTTTGACCGTGATGTGTCTGGGTGTGGATTTCTTGTTTGTCTTGTTTGGGATCCTTAGAGCTTCTTGAATCTGTAGACAAAAGACTTTCTCCAAATTTAGGGTGTTTTTTTTGTCATTTTTCTCAGCTGTTTTTCATCACTGCTTGGTTTCCCCTTTTCCTTTTGCACTCTGATGACACAGATGTTAGACCTTTTCTCTTGTCCCGAAGATCCCCAAAATTTTTTCAATCTTTTTTCTCTCTGGTATTCAGATTAGAAAACTTACATTGCTCTATCTTCAAGTTCACTGAATCTTTCCTGAGGTTTTTTTTTTTTTTTTTTTTTTTTTTTACATTTCAGTAGTGTGTCTTTTAGTTTTGAAATTTCCATTTGGTTCTTCTTTATATGTTGTTTTGTTTGCCTTTTGCTGATTTCCATTTTTTCATTCAGTTTGGGAGTGTTAAAATCGGTAGAGCATTTCATAGCACAGTAATTGCTTTAAAGTTGAGTGGATAATTGCAACACCTGTGTTATTTTGGTATCTGTTGACTGTCTTTTCCTGTAGGAGCTCAGATATTCCTCATTCTTTGTGTGCTGAGTAATCTGGGCTGTAAGTGGATGGTTGGATGTTATGATATGAGATCTGGGTCTTGTTAAAATCCTAGGAGGATGTTGATATTTTTATTTTAGAAAGCAAACACCCTGAGGAGACTTGGGCTGTGGTTCTGACTTGCCTTCAGTGGGTGGCAGCTCCATGTCAATTCTGGCTTCACAGCCCCCTGCACTGCCACTTGGACCTGTCCCCTGTGTGCCGCTGGTGGCTGTCTGGCTGTGGTCTCAGGGTTTGGGGTGTGAAGAGGATCAGATCCACACCCCTGCAGCTTGAGGATGGGCTTGAAGCTGATGAGCAATTTTGTTGGCTGGCTCTTCTGAGCTGCTTCCTCTCCAGGGCTTCCTGGGTCCCTGGAGCTTCCCTTCTCCACCCTCAGCCAGTGCACTGGGACCAGCTACCCGTTCCACTGTGCACTTCCATGCCTGCGCCAGTGCTGGAGGAGGGATTTGGGGCTCCTTCTGTTCAGTGTCTCCTCCAGGCCACCTGCTGCTCTTTCCTTCATAGAATGCGGCTCAGCGGCCTCTGGCCCCATCCTGGGGCAGAGCTGCTCCTGAGTACCCTTCAGCAGAAGGCAGATTACCCCCTCTCCCTAGAGCTGGCACTGAAGGTGTGTTTAGACGATGTCTGCCTTCATTTCTGCACCTCTGCTCCAGCTACGGTGTGGCACTTTCTGTCCCCTGCAGCAGCCCCGTACTCCTTGTAATCTCAGCTTGTCTGTGCAGCTAGACAGCTGGTGTTGGGCGGCAGGGCGCTCGTCTTTTCTATGTCAGGCCCTAGCGTGTTTGGAGGCATCACCGGGGAGGTGGCTGCATTTAGGGAGGCTCTGCTGGGCGGAGGTGGCGTCGGAGAGGCACCGCCCCTCCAGCACTTTGAGGGGGTTGTCAGACCCTCCAGAGAGTCCTCAGCACCAGCAACTCAGGACGGCGGCCCCTATGGTGGGAAGGATGGCGGGAACCATGTCCCCCACACTGTGACCCTCCTGGAGGCCAGGAGGGCCTGTTCTCAGCGAGTGTGGAAGGATAAGCTGCACAGGGCCTCCCAGTCTGCTGGCCCGCATGCTCTGAGAGAGACGCACGACCCCCAAGGACTGAGCATGCCCACGTCAGCCATGTCCAGTGCCCTTGGGAGAGCGGGAAGGGGTTAGAGGCCTGAGTACCCAACCTCGAAGCTTGTCGGGTGCCCCCTCCTTCTCCTCACAGAACAGGGGTCCTTGTATGTTTTTCCAGCCCAGGATGGCGGCCCAGGTGACTCTGGAGGACGCGCTGTCCAACGTGGACCTCCTGGAGGAGCTGCCCCTGCCCGACCAGCAGCCCTGCATCGAGCCCCCACCATCCTCGCTGCTCTACCAGGTGGGTGCCCAGCAGCTGCGGGGTGTACAGCCTGTGCTTCGACCCCACATGACGTTTTTCTCTTCCTTTCCTTCAGCCAAATTTCAACACTAACTTTGAAGACAGAAATGCATTTGTTACTGGCATCGCAAGATACATCGAACAAGCCACCGTCCACTCTAGCATGGTAATGTTGCGGTGTATCTTTGTTTCTCTCTGCAGAGAAGGGCGTGTTTGAGGGGCAGGTGTATACTTTTTGGTATTATCCCAATAGACTATGCAGTGAGGAAAAAGAAGAAAATGAATGAAATGCCTTTTATATCTTTAAGACAGTCGTTGCTTTTCTTAGTATAAAAACAATACATGCTGTTTCTGAAAATTCAGTGTCTCTGGCCCAGAGAAAACCTTTGTCAGCGTTTCCAGGGTGCGCCTGCCCTGTTAATGCTCATTCCCTCTGCAGATCTGCACCCACACCCACCAGGTATGTTCCCATATGAGATTTAGATTTATAAATGAATTGCATTGTTACTATAGTTCTGCTTTTTTTTTTTTGAGACAGTCTTGCTCTGCCAACCAGGCTGGAGTGCAGTGGCACGATCTTGGTTCACTGCGACCTCCGCCTCCCAGGTTCAAGCAGTTCTTGTGCCTCAGCCTCCTGAGTAGCTGGGGACTACTGGCGTCCACCACTATGCCCAGCTAATTTTTGTATTTTTAGTAGAGACAGGGTTTCACTATGTTGGCCGGGCTGGTCTCGAACCCCTGACCTCAGGTGATCTGCCCACCTCAGCCTCCCAAAGTGCTGGGATTACAGGCATGAGCCACCACACCTAGCTAGTTCTGCACTTTAATGATCTCATGAACGTGTTTTCTTTCTTTGTTTTGAGATGGTCTCACTCAGATTGTCCAGGCTAGAGTGCAGTGGTGTGATTAGGGCTCACTGCAGCCTCAACCTCCCGTGCTCAAGCAATCCTCCTACCTCTGCCTCCTGAGTAGCTGGGACTACAGGCACACACCATCATGCCCATCTACTTTTTTGTACTTTCTGTAGAGGCGAGGTCTCACCATGTTGCCCAGGTTGGTCTCGAATTCCTGGACTCAAGGAATCCGCCTGCCCAGCCTCCCAAAGTGCTGGGATTATATAGCCTCAGCCACTACACCTGGACAAGAATATTTTCATGCCATGAAAATGTGCTAGAGAAAGCAATCCTTAATGGCTACGTAAACCATTTTGTAAATGTCCACAATTCAACTATTTTTGCACATTTACTTCATTTCCTCTTTTATGTCATATAATAAAAAAATGCTGTAGGCCGGGCGCAGTGGCTCACGCCTGTAATCCTAGCATTTTGGGAGGCCAAAGTGGGCAGATCACCTAAGGTCAGGAGTTCGAGACCAGCCTGGCCAACATGGTGAAACCCTGTCTCTACTAAAAAAAAAAAATACAAAAATTAACTGGGCATGGGGGTGCACGCCTGTAATCCCAGCTACTCAGGAGACTGAGGCAAGAGAATCACTTGAACCCGGGAGGCAGAGGTTGTAGTGAGCTGAGATCGTGCCACTGCACTCCAGCCTGGGGGACAGAGCAAGACTCGTCTCAAAAAAAAAAAAAAAAAAAAAATACGGTGACGAACATCTCACTAAATACAGACTAGATGTAAGAGCATCTATTTGATTTTTACCAAAGGAAACAATGTTAAAGAGTGGAAAGCAAAAGCAGTTTTACAGCAGTGATGACAGTCCTCTTCCCATGGACTCTCTACCTAGATTTTAAGTGCCGTGGGCATGCTCCTAACTTTTCCTCCTGCACACCTGGGGCCGGCAGCCCTGCCTCTAGTCCTCTCTGGGACTGGGAGGCCCTGTGAGCCGGTGAGGAGGCCATGGGGATCCTGTGTGTGCTCATACTGGGCAGGGCGTCTGCCCTGAGCCCTTCCTCTGTGTTCCCAACTGCCGGTCTCATGGCCAGCAGTTGTTGAGGGCTGGGTGGAGCCAAGGTGTAACGCCTGTGGCACCCCTCAGAGATGCCTGCATGTCACTGACACCCCTCTCACCTACAGAAGCCGTGGGGTGTTTTGGGTGGTCATTGTGGCCCCCAGCGCCGCACCTCAGCGTCACTAACTTCTGGCAGCTGTCTCTTGGCACACAGGCCACAGTGCTTAGGATAGTTCATGGTGCTTTGTCTGGATTTTAGCAACTGGCATCTGCTTTTCATGCTAGTTCCCCCGCCTGCCTTTGATTTGCCCTATGTTCCATTGCAGAACGAGATGCTGGAGGAGGGCCAAGAATATGCTGTCATGCTGTACACCTGGAGGAGCTGCTCCCGGGCCATCCCACAGGTGCCACGCTCGCCTGGCTCTTCCCCTCCAGCCACACCCTGCCAGGCCCCTGCCACACCACACCCCTGCCCCTGCCATGCCTGGCCCACTCTCCTCCCAGTTCTAACCCCACAGCAGGGCGGGATCACTAGCTCTAGAAGCCCAGCGGCTGCTTCTGGCTAGATCTTGAAGCCTCTTATGTCATCCTTTTTTCTTTATTCCCAGGTGAAATGTAACGAGCAGCCTAACAGAGTGGAAATTTATGAGAAAACCGTGGAGGTTCTGGAGCCTGAGGTCACAAAACTGATGAATTTTATGTACTTCCAGGTAAAATGGCAAATAATCTGGGGGGGTGCAACACCGAGGGGTGGGTTGCTGACGCCTTCCTACCCATCGCTGTCACCGTGAACACCCTGAACAGAGTGCCTGTAAATTAAAGCAACCAGTTTCTGAGACAAAAGGGACCAAGCCTTTGACAGTCTAAAGTTCCTCATGCCCTTTCGGAATCAACGCTCCTTTTGTGGTTCACTTCTCTTCTCTGAGAGTGATTTCGTGTTTCCTTCATGGAGCCTGCTTTCTGTCAGTTTCAAGTACAATGCTTTGACTTTTTGCCAGTTTGTTTTTTTGTTGTTTTTTTTTTTTTTTTTGAGACAGAGTCTCGCTCTGTCACCCAGGCTGGAGTGCAATGGCGCGATCTTGGCTCACTGCAACCTCCGCCTCCCGGGTTCAAGCGATTCTCCTGCCTCAGCCTCCCGAGTAGCTGGGATTACAGGTGCCCGCCACCATGCCCAGCTAATTTTTGTATTTTTAGTGGAGACAGGGTTTCACCATGTTGGCCAGGCTGGTCTTGAACTCCTGACCTCAGGTGATCTGCCCATCTTGGCCTCCCAAAGTGCTGGGATTACAGGTGTGAGGCACCACGCCTGGCCAGTTTGTACTTTTGATTCGTCTGCTCTTTCAGGTATTTTCTTGCCGTTAGCCTCACCCTGACTGTCCATTCCTGGCGGTCCTTGCCCTGGCCTTGGTTAGGCAAGAAGTAGCCACATGGAAGGGGCTTGCTGCTTTTTAAAGAAGTATTTTGGAAACATCTAGATTTTTTGTGATGGTGTCCTTCAGCAAAGGGAGGAGATGGAACTAACTAGGAGATGAATTTTTGTTTTACCTTGAAAGTTACCAAGAGGAAAAAAATCTCTCCCACTTTTCACTTCCGAAAGTTAGAACATCTGAATTTTACAGGCGTTTTATTGGAGCATTTTGCTCAGTAATTTTGCTGGAATAATCAGCAAGATTTTGTTACTTTAGTGACGTAGTTGGTAAAGTGCAAGCCAAGTGATGACGGTGCAGAGCAGGCCGTGGGAGCTGCTTTCAGGAAGGGGTCTGGTTGCCCGCATTGTGAACACTTGGGCCTGGAGCCTCACGGGGCAGGTCGTTTCTCATTGCGGAGCAGTGACTGCAGGTGCTTGAAGCAGGGACACGGGCTTGGCTCCTCACTGACCTGCAGCTTTCTGCCCTCCTGCTTCCTCTGCATAGAGAAATGCCATCGAGCGTTTCTGTGGGGAGGTGCGGCGCCTGTGCCACGCTGAGAGGAGGAAGGACTTCGTGTCAGAAGCCTACCTGATCACACTGGGCAAGTTCATCAACATGTTCGCTGTGCTGGACGAGCTGAAGAACATGAAGTGCAGTGTGAAGAACGACCACTCAGCGTACAAGAGGTGAGCGCCGGCCTTGCGCACCGCGGGCCCTCCCGAGAGCACCCAGCTCAGTGGCCTGCCTTGTGCACAGCAAGTGTGCATCTTTGTGTGCTGAAGTCGTCACTTCTGGTAGGCAGCAGCTACATCTCAGTGTCAGGGCTGTGTGAGCACCTGCTCCGAGGGATAAGGTGAGGGGAGCCAGCAGATAAGTGCATATCGTGGCTTTGCACAGTTAGAGCAGGCTCTTCGTGCCCTGGCTGTCCTCAGATGTCACGGAGGACCTTCGAGCCCCTGGGAAGACAGACACGCACAAGATGTAAGCCTAGCTCACAGAGCACAGGCATCTGGCTCAGGGAGCATCTTGGCAAGGGGGCAGGTGGCCTCGGCAGCCCACCTTGGGCGTTGGGGCTGCAGTCCTCGGTGCCAGTCACTCGCCAGCGGGGGTCCCCGGCACATGAGCACCATCCCAGCAACGTGCAGACATGGCCCATGCACAGTCACAGGGTGTCTCGGGGTCACACTGCGCTTCCAGGTCCTCTCCCTGGCGGTTTTCTTTCTGGATGTAGAGAGCTTCTGGAGAGGCTAGCAAGACGAGCAGAAGAGGCAGGCATGGCTCGGTGTGTGCTTCTGGAGCAGTGTGGGGCAGTGGGTGGCCGACGGGCATTCGGTGACACTTGGCGCACTGCCGACCAGCGTTGGGTGACACTTAGCGCACTGTCTCCTGATGCTCTTGCTCTGCTTCATCCGTGCTCAGTGCTTTTGAAGACGTGTTTTGCTGAAATGAGATGCTAATTTCAATTTCCTCTGCTAAGTAAGGCGTCTTAGCTCTAAAATTAAATTCGAAGAGAGCTTACTTTGCATATGAGTATGCTCTAGTTATGTTGCATTTTAAATCATACAACTGTTGCTATGTCTTTATTTAAAAAACCCACTTGGGACAAAATGAGGCAGCAGTAGGAGTCGAGTTAGGTCAGGCAGAATTTTAAGCCTCATTCATGTGAAATAATGCAGTGTTCCATTTATCACCTAAAATCATCAGCTCTGCACAGAAGTCTAGATCTTCAGAACTAGAGAAAGGTCTCTGGAGTTGACCTGTGAGTCCCTCTTGGGGCGGAAGTCTGAAGGGTCCCTGTTTGATAACAGCATCTGTGGGAGTCTAGCATCGAGACTCACTGGTTGGAGTGGGCTCCTGGTCCCAGCCGCCCGACCCAGTCGCTGTGTGATTTTAAGCGGCCTTCTCAGCCGCCGTTTGGGCTTTGTCAGGGAAATGGGGGAGGTGGTTTTCAATATTTAAAAGTATTTAAAAGTTGTGTGTGTGTTTTTTTTCTTTTTTTCCTTTTAGCACTAGCACTTTTATTCTAAAGCCTAGTCTGTAAAACAGTTTACAGATGGGGCTGCTGTGTGCAAAGCTGGGGGAAGGAGGGTTTCCCCTCCAGCAGCCCCCTTCCCCAGTGTCTTCACCACCTTCAGGTTCCCCTGAGCACCAAAGAGTGGGCCTGGGGCAGCTCCGTATCTCTTACTGCTGCTTCTTCCTCTGACCTCTGTCTGGGACCCTTGTTGGTTCACCTTTCCAGACCATCGCCCCCACCCCTCCCAAGACCCACCACACACACACACACACACACACCTGGCTCTTTTGGCACCTGCTGGTAGCTACTAGTATAACCTCTTCTAAGTGTCAGTGCCAAGATAACTCATATGGTTATGGTGAGGCTTGAGGAAAATAGAAAACAGTATCTTTGACCGTTTCCTTAGTCTCCCCACCCGCCACCTCAGCAACTACTCAAATCAATAAAGCACACATGGCCAGGTGCGATGGCTCACACCTGTAATCCCAGCACCTTGAGAGGCTGAGGCAGAAGGATCACTTGAGCCCAGGAATTTGAGGCCAGCCTGGGTAACATAGCAAGACCCCATCTCTAAAAAAACAAGAGCAAAATAAACTAGCCGGGTGTGGTGGCATGCACCTGTGGTCCCAGCTACTCGGGACGCTGAGGTTGGAGAATCACTTGAGCCCAGGAGGTAGAGGCTGCAGTGAGCTGTGATTGTACCACTGTACTCCAGCCTGGGTGACAGAGTGAGACCCTGTGTCTATTTAAAAAAAAAGGAAACATGGTTTTTTCTTTTTGAGACAGAGTCTCACTGGCCCAGGCTGGGGTGCGGTGGCACGATCTTGGCTCACTGCAACCTCTGCGTCTCCTGGATTCAAGCAATTTGCCTGCCTCAGCCTCCCAAGTAGTTGGAATTACAGGTGTGAGCCACCACACCGGGCTAATTTTTGTATTTTTAGTGGAGATGGGGTTTCACCATGTTGGCCAGGCTGGTGTTGAACTCCTGACCTCAAGTGATTTGCCTGCCTCATTCTCCCAAAATGCTAGGATTACTGGCATGAGCCACCATGCCCCACCCTGGAAACATGTTTAAAAAGGCAAGGAATGTTACTGTATCAGTTAATATTAGGTTTAACTGTATGCAATTGTTTAAAGCCCAGGGAAATAACAGTGGCTTTAAAAAGATTGCAGTTTATTTCTCTGTCTCCTGAAAAGTCCGGAATTGGGTGGTCTGCAGCTGATTGAGGCTTTACGGGACCCAAGGCTCCTGTGGTCCTGTGGCTCCGCCTCAGGTGTTGCCTCCTGGTCCTAGATGGTTGCTTAAGCTCCAGCTGTCATTTCTCCATTCCAGTCAGCAGGCAGAAAGGGGGAAAGATGGGCTCCATGCTTCCTTATGAGTACACTTCGAGTGCTTGTCAGTATCTTGCATTATATCTCATGGCCTAGTCCTTGGTCATGTGGCCACAGCTAGCTGCAGGGTAGGCGAGGCACACGGAATGTGTGGGGCTCCCTGGAATGTGTGTTCCACAGAAATGCAGGGCTCGTTCCTAAGGAGGAAGGGGAGGAAGTGAATGTTGGTGTAGGTTATCAGCCTTTGCCTTGGTAACTTTTAAAACTAAACCCCCAAGGTTCTGGGTTGCACAAACCTGTCCTTATGTGGGCCATTTCCACTGAACTTTCCTGCGGGACAGCCGTAGATGATCAGAATCCTCACACCCCACCTTCACCCTGCCCTGCCAGACCTCGCAGGCTCAGCATGGCCTTGCGGTATTGTATTGTTGGGCCTCACTGTATGGGTGTAGCTACAAATTGGTGGCAGGCCAGGGCTCTGTCTCAGGACCTTGGGCACCAGTGGTCCCTGAGGTGGCCTGGGGAGGTGTGGTCCAGAGGGTTCCCAGCAGAGAACCTCAGCAGTGCTGGCCGGCTTCATGGCAGGGCTTGTGGGAGTCACGGAGATGGCAGTGGCCCTCCTCAGACTTGGGGTCCAGGAGCCCTGTGCCCCCTAGATGAGGTGGGCGTCCACGAGTGTAGGA
Source organism: Hylobates moloch (assembly GCF_009828535.3). Classification (NCBI taxonomy): domain Eukaryota; kingdom Metazoa; phylum Chordata; class Mammalia; order Primates; family Hylobatidae; genus Hylobates; species Hylobates moloch. The sequence goes on from NW_026652284.1 coordinate 226,459, forward strand.
CAGAGGTCAGTGTGCAGGGACCCTGCAGGAAGCCCATTGGCTATGACCAGCAGGGTGGAGAGCTGTCCTGGGCTGTGCAAGACACGTCTAAGTTGGCAGAAGACAGACCTGGAGTGCAGGGCCAGAGACGCCTGAAAAGGCTGAAATCATAGCTGGCTTCTGAGATTGACCCACATTTCTGCAGATGACTGTAGGGGAAAGGGATACCACTCGAACCAGGCTTTTTTTTTTTTTTTTTTTTTTTTTTTTATGTGGCACATTCGTGCATTTTGGGATGAACTCTTTTTGTTTTCAAAGGGCTGCTCAGTTTTTACGTAAAATGGCAGATCCACAGTCCATCCAGGAATCGCAGAATCTGTCCATGTTCCTGGCCAATCATAACAAGATCACACAGGTAAGGCTGGTGTTTGCACACTCAGGTTGATGGGCCAAGCAGCCGGCTGGGCGCCAGGCCCATGCATGAGTCTCTTGCTCTGTGTTTCAGTCTCTGCAGCAGCAGCTCGAAGTGATTTCTGGCTACGAAGAGCTCCTGGCAGACATCGTGAATCTGTGTGTGGATTACTACGAGAACAGGATGTATTTGACGCCCAGTGAGAAACACATGCTTCTCAAAGTACGTGTGTGGGGACGCCAGCCCGTGGCACTGCCGAGGGACAGCCTTACTCTTGTCAATAGGCTGTGCTTTATCTAGAATCCTTTTGACTGCTGTGTCTTATTTGCACGCTGTCATGTGTGTGAACAGCGTCCTGCTCTTGCACACAGCCTGCGCAACAGGCTCTCAACACACCCCACGAGTGTGTCACACACTGACCCTGGGAGAAGGTGCTGGCCAGGAGGTCCGGGTCAAGGATTCTCAGCTTTTTTTTTTTTTTAAGCTGCTTTTTGTTTTATTCTTGAGGCAGGGTGTTGCTTTTGCCCAGGCTGGAGTGCAGTGGCACGATCACGGCTCACTGTAGCCTCAACCTCCTGGGCTCAAGTGATCCTCCCACCTCAGCCTCCTAAGTAGCTGGGACTACAGGTGCACGCCACCAAGCCTGGCTAATTTTTAAATTTTTTGTAGAGAGAATCTTGCCATGTTGTACAGGCTGTGCTCAAACTCCTGGGCTCAAGGGACCCTCCTGCCTCAGCCTCCCAAAACTCTGTGAATACAAGCTTGAGCCACTGCGCCCAGCCTTTTTTTTTTTTTTTTTTTTTTTTTTTTTTTTTTTTTTTTTTTTTTTTGAGACAGGGTCTTGCTCTGTCCCCCAGGCTGGATGCAGTGGCACGGACACAGCTCACTATAGCCTTGACCTCCTTGGCTCAAGTGATCTTTCTGCCTCAGGCTCCTGAGTAACTGGGACCACAGGCACTTGCACCAATGCCCAGCTAAGTTTTTGAATTTTTGTAGATACGAGATCTCACTTTGTTGCCCTGGCTGGCCTTGAACTCCTGGGCCCAAGCAATCTTCTTGCCTTATCCCCCACAAAGTGCTGGGATTACAGGCATAAGCCACCATGCCCAGCCTTTAAGCTGCTTTGTGACAGAAGTTATCCAAGATTCTACTTGTCAAGCATGTGATTCCTAGGACTTTGATACCTTGTGTCACATAATTAAAGTAGCCTTTTGTTGGTTCACCATATTCTTTATTACTCTGTTCAAATTAGGAAGGTTTCCATCTGTGTTTCTCACGGGAAAGATGGGCAGCAGTTCCGCTGTTCCCTTTGCTCTGTTCTCCACCTCTGCAGGGTGGCCTTGGGGGACCCTTTGCTGGGCGTCCCGCCAGCCCAGCCCCCAGACTCCTCCTGAGCAGGCGAGCACTGCCCACGGAGTGCTTTGTGACAGCAGAAACATTGTGTCTGCACCAGCTGGTGTGGGAGCCCTGGCCATGAGCCCCTGTGGAGCACTGGAGCATGCAGGTGGCTAGTCCACGCTAAGAATTTTTAGTTTGTGACTGGGCACGGTGGCTCATGCCTGTAATCCCAGCACTTTGGGAGTTGAGGTGGGTGGATCACTTGAGGTCAGAAGTTTTACACCAGCCTGACCAACATGGTGAAACCCCATCTCTACTAAAAATACAAAAAAAATTAGCCAGGCGTGGTGGTCGTGGGTGCCTGTAATCCCAACTACTTGGGAGGCTGAGGCAGGAGAATCGCTTGAACCTGGGAGGCAGAGGTTGCGGTGAGCTGAGATGGCGCCACTGCACTCCAGCCTGGGTGACAGAGCAAGACTCCATCTCAAAAAAAAAAAAAAAAAAATTTTTTTTAGTTTGCATACACCGAAACTTAACTGGTTACATGTGGCTGCATATGGGACATTACTTTTAATGGGAAAAAAAACCGCAACTACTTTTGCACCAACCTAGTAGCTCCAGAATAGCCCTACCGCTTGGGTTAGGCTAGGGTAGAGGATTTGTTTTTTTCCGCTTTTAGCAACTGACTTGGAAGCCCAGCCCCGCTTTGTATCCCAGTTTCACTAAGGATAAAATGATGCATTTCAAGCACCAGACAAGCAGCCTAAAGATAGATCTTTGTGATCTATTTCAAATTGTGCCTTCAAAGTCGTCAGCTGTAACAGTGTAAGTCCTTATGGGTAGTGAAATTCGCAGTTCTGAGCTTTGTCACGTCATTCATTTTGTGGCTTTTCAGGTCATGGGATTTGGTCTGTACCTGATGGATGGGAGTGTCAGTAACATCTATAAGTTAGATGCCAAGAAAAGAATAAACTTATCCAAAATTGACAAGTACTTCAAGGTGAGTTACATGTTTTTAGATCAATGTTTTTATTGATTTGTGTGCACTTTGAATTTTGGGAAAGTGAGCCCCTGTGTGACCGTGATCTGTATCAGGAAACGCTGGGGCTGGGTGGAGTCTGTGACACGCACGTTCTCCCGTCTGCAGAGGTGACCACGCTTTCTCTTTCCTTTTGCCCTGTGCTGGTTTCGCCTGGGTGGAGCTTTGTACAGATAGAATTGTGCTATTTGTACTCTTCTGCGTCCGGCTGCTGTCACCAGCCTCTTGTTTGTGAGGCACATCCCGGAGGAAGCCCGTAGCTATGGCTTGTAGCTTTCGGTTGTGGTGTAGTTTTCCATCTGATGACTACACCGTCACTTATCCATTCCGATGTTGGTGGGCTCTCGGATGTTCCCGAGTTTTGGCGTGTCCAAACAGTGCAGCTCTGGTCGACTCCTCTGTTGGGTGCATACTCAGGAGAGGGACCGGGGGTCATAGGGCAGATCTGTTTTCAGTGTTAGTAGTTACCTACGGCCTGATGACGTTCCAGCACAGCTGTCCTGATCTGCGTTCCCGTCAGCAGTGAGAGAACGCGCCGCTGGTGCCACATCAGCACTTAGCACTGTCTTTTTTGGGGTGGGGGGACATCCTGAGGATGCGTACAGCATTGAGATTGTATTGGCTAGTGTTTCATTGTAGTTTCGTCATGTTTCCCTAATGGCTTTCCATGTTATTAGCATGTTCCCTTTGTGATGTGCAACTTCAGGTCTTTTACTCTTTTTTCCCTATTGATTTATAGTTCTTTATATATTCTAGATACATGTCCTTTGTTGGACACAAGTGAGTTTTTTGTTTGTTTTGTTTTGGAGACAGGCTCTCGCTCTGTCATCCAGGCTGGAGTGTAGCAGGCCTTGGTGATTCCTCCCACCTCAGCCTCTCAACTAGCTGGGACTGCAGGTGCTTGCCATAACGCTTGGCTAGTTTTTAAACTTTTAGTAGCAACGAGGGCTCCCTATGTTGCCCAGGCTGGTCCCGAACTCCTGGCCTCAAGCAGTCCTCCAGCCCTGGCCTCTCAAAGTGCCAAGATTACAGGCCTGAGCCACTGCACCTGGCCTTACGTTTTAATATACATATATTCTCCCCTAAGAGGCTTACCCTTTCACTTTTTCCCAGCTTTATCAAGATATAATTGACAAGTAAAAATTGTATGTTTATGGTATACGGTGTGATGTTTTGATACACATACACATTGTGAAATGATGAATTCAAGCTAATTTAACATGTCCATTACCTAACACACATTTTTTTTATTTTGTGATGAGAACACTTAAGATCTACTCTTTTAGCATATTTTAAGCATTCAATGCATTGTTATTAACCATAGCTACTGTGCCATAGATGAGGTCTTCAGAACTTACCTATGCTGCGGAATTGAAACTTTATATGCTTTGACCAGTATATTCCCTTCCTCCTCCTGCCTCCAGTAGCCTTTTCACGTTCTTGATGGTGTCATTTGCTGAACAGAAGTTGGTCATTTTAGTGTAGTCCCATATATGAATCTTTTCATTAATGTCCACCTAAATAAATCTTTGCAGCCATCCAGCTCATGAGACGTTTCTGCTGTGTTGGCTTCTAGAAGCATTCTGTCTCCTTTTTCACCTAGATCTAATCCCCCTGGAACTGACTTCTGCGTGTGGTAGGAGGTAGGCGTTTCGCGTCCTTGGATCTTTCCCAGTATGGCTCCCCAGTTGGGCCTGCCCATTTATTGCAAAGCCCATTGTTCTGCAGTGCTGCTCAGGTCATGAATCTGTCTGTGGCTCTGTCCAGGTTCTCTGTCCTATCCACAAGCCTCCCTCCCTGCTCCAGGGCCACGCTGCCTTAATGGTTGGAGCTTTCTAACAGGACTCCTGATCTGGAAGGGTGTGTCTTCCAGTCTTGTCCTTCAGGATAGTCCCAGATATCATCCCTTCCCCTTTGGAAATGCATGTTAGACTCGATTTCCTGATTTACACACACTGTCCCCCAAAACCATTTTTTTCTTCTGAAATATTGACTGGGATTGATTATAGATCCATTTTGAGAGAATGGACATTTAAAAAATTTGAAGCCTTCCTAGGCACAAACATGATCTATTTCTCCATTTACTGAGAACTTTTTCTAGAATTTTCGGGGTAGTACTTTTGTTTAGAGGTCTTGCACATTTTTTGTTAGATTTACTCATGTGTATTTTTTTGGATGCTGTTGCAAAGTATTTCTCTTTAAGTTTTTGTATTCTGATTGTTGCTAGTATATAGAAATGCAGTTGGCTGGGCACGGTAATGGCTTATGCCTGTAATCCCAGCACTTTGGGAGGCCGAGGCGGGTGGATCACGAGGTCAGGAGATCGAGACCATCCTGGCTAACATGGTGAAACCCCGTCTCTACTAAAAATACAAAAAAAATAGCTGGGCGTGGTGGCACTTGCCTATAGTCCCAGCTCCTCGGGAGGCCGAGGCAGGAGAATCTCTTGAACCCTGGAGGTGGAGGTTGCAGTGACCCGAGATCACACCACTGCACTGTAGCCTGGTGACAGAGGCAAGACTCTGTCTCAAAAAAAAGAAAGGAAGAAATGCAGTTGATTTTTTTTATGACTGTGGATCTAGCAACATGGTAGGTTAATTTTAACATTTGAATAGTTTTTATAGATGTTGGTTTTTAAATTGTATTTTGTTTCTCTCAAAGCGAATGTAGAAGTTACTTACAGTTTTTTTTTGTAGTGAATCATTTGCAGAGGTAGCATTCAAACCGAAGTAATTATTAGCATTAGTCAGTTTCCTTGTGCTTATGTATTTGGTGACTAAATATACATAATGACTCTATTTTTTTGTTCTTTGAATACAGCAGCTCCAGGTGGTTCCACTATTTGGGGACATGCAAATAGAACTGGCAAGATACATCAAGACCAGCGCCCATTACGAGGAAAATAAATCTCGGTAGGAGGAGAGGAAAGCTGCCTGGTTTGAGCTTTCGGCAGTGTCCTCATTGTGCGGTTTTCAAACATCCTGCTTATTTGTCTAGAGATAACACTGTGACATTCTCAGCCCAGAACTAAATGTCCAGTGTTGTAGCCTTTGCCACATGTGGCTATTTACATTTAAGTTTATTGAAAAATACAATTGAAATTTTAATTTCCTTACGACAGCCACGTTTGAAATGTTCAATAGTTAGTGGCTACTGTGTTGGACAGCACAGATACAGAACACTTTCATCATCCTAGAGATTCCTATTGGACAGTGCTGGGTGATAGTCTGTACGTTTAAAAAGGTTGTCTTAAAAAAAAAAAGAAGAGGGTGGGGCGCAGTGGCTCACGCCTGTAACCCCAGCACGTTGGGAGGCCGAGGTGGATGGATCTCTTGAACTCAGGAGTTTGAGACCAGCCTGGGCAACACAGTGAGACCTTGACTTTATGAAAAAATACAAAAATTAGCCGGGCATGGTGGCAGACGCCTGTAGTTCCAGCTACTGAGGAGGCTGAGGTGGGAGGATTACTTGAGTAGTCTAGGAGGTGGAGGTTGCAGTGAACCAAGATTGCACCACTATAGTCCAGCCTGGGCAAGAGAGCAAGACGCTGCCTCAAAGAAAAAAAGAAGAGACTGACGGTGTGTCAGATGTGACATCTGCAGACAGTGTGGCCCTAAATCCTAAACTGTGTACCATCTTACTCTGTGAAGAACTATAAAGATCCTGAGTACAGTTCCAGATGTTGGCAGGCACTCCTCCCCACTGCAGACGCTACAGAGCCATCTGAGCCTCAGGGGAGGCTTTCATTGACTTTTGCCAAGCACTGTGCCCATAGCCAACCTGCGGTCACCATGCAGCCATGATTTTGACAAACGAAGTTGCATCTCAGTCTCAGGGGTCAAGAAGCCTTTTCAGTAGAGGACAGACAACAAATATTTTAGGCTTTACAGGCCACAGGTGGTCTCCATTGGATATGCTTCTGTGTTGTTTTTTTAAACAACCCATTAAAAACATAAAAGCCATTTGTGTGGCTCTGGCACCAAACCGGCGTCCTCAGCCTCCCAGCGCTGTGGCCTGCCGGCGCCTCCACAGGTAACGCGGGTGCTTTCTCTCTGCACAGATGGACATGCACGTCCTCCGGCAGCAGCCCTCAGTACAACATCTGCGAGCAGATGATCCAGATCCGCGAGGACCACATGCGCTTCATTTCGGAGCTGGCACGCTACAGCAACAGCGAGGTGCGCCCCGCGACCTGGAGCCGCACGGGCACCCGAGGGTCGCCTGTGTGTGTTTGCACCCAAATCTTAGGTTTAATTGCTTTGAAAAACAGTTTACTACCAGATACAATCATATGTCACATAATGACAGGGACAGGTTCTGACAAATGTGTCATTAGGCAGTTTCATCATTGTGGGAACGTCATCGTGTCCTCATGCTAGCCTGGAAGGTACAGCCTGCGGCACAGCTAGGCTGCAGGGTACAGCCGATGGCTCCTAGGCCACACACCTATGGAGCACGTTGCTGTGCTAAAGATTCTGGATAGTTGTAACACAATGGTATGTATTTGTGTATCTAAACATAGAAAAGGTACAGTGAAAAGATGGTATTATAATCTTATGGGACCACCATTCTTTATGCTGTCATTGACCAAATGTGGTGCATGACTGTACTGCAAAAGCACCCATTATAATTGACAAGGCAGTGAAATTAGTGTTCTTTCTGTTCAGCTGTACAAAAAGCTTTTTTTTTTTTTTTTTTTTTTTTTTCAGAAAAACATTATAGGCATCCCAAGAGAAAGGACAGAGACGAGATAATTAATTGATTAAGTGGCATTTCCTAGTCTAGTACTGTGATTCCAAGCAACTCAAAAGATGGTTGGAGAAGGGAGGACACTGGGAAAAGAAAGGGTGATTCTGACCTGGGGCCCCTGTAAGCCTAGAAAGGAAGAAGTCGTGAGGCCAGAGGTGAGCAGGAGCCTCTGGGTGGCTGTCAGGAGACGTCCCAGGGGCATTGGATTCATGTGTCCAGGAGGTGGGCCTGGAGTTGGGTGCAGAGAACCGGTGCTTTCTCTTTAGTTCCATCCAGCTTTGCGGCTGGGTTTGCCACGTTGGCATTGTGGCCACTCCCATTCTCCTCACTCACCCAGGTTGACTCCGAGCCAGCACTGCTGGCATGTCTGTGCCACAAACTGCTGGCAGGGACTGCGGGTTTTAGGGCATATACGCAAGCTGCTTTGCTGGACTGGTTAGTCCCTCAAGGGTCTCAGGAGGACCATTAACCTTAGCGGGGACAATTCTGTGGATGTTGTCCCCACCCACTGCGGACGATGAGCACCCGTCCCCCACCCCCCATGGTTACCAGTCATCATGTAACCAAACTGACTGACAACCCAGTAGTCCAGGTGTCTTGGGGCACCTGCTGCTTCTACCACAGACCCCTGGCAAGTGTTTGGGCATGTCAGACAAGGAGGCTGTCCTGGGTCAGTCAGTGAGTGAGTGGCGAGCGAGTGGGAGGCCTAGGACATTGCTGTGCACTGCTGTGGCCTTTATGAACACTATGTGCTTAGACTGTGCTAAATTTCTTTTTTTTTTTTTTTTTGTTTTTCTTTTTTTTTGAGACGGAGTCTCGCTCTGTCGCCCAGGCTGGAGTGCAGTGGCACAGTCTCGGCTCACTGCAAGCTCCGCCTCCCAGGTTCACGCCATTCTCCTGCCTCAGCCTCTCCAAGTAGCTGGGACTACAGGCGCCCGCCACCACGCCCGGCTAATTTTTTTGTATTTTTAGTAGAGACGGGGTTTCACCGTGGTCTCGATCTCCTGACCTCGTGATCCGCCCGCCTCGGCCTCCCAAAGTGCTGGGATTACAGGCGTGAGCCACCACACCCGGCCTCCGTGCTAAATTTCTTAAAAGGCTTTTTGTTTCTTTAATAATGAATTAGCCTTAGCTTACTGTAACTTTTTTACTTTATAAACTTTTGACTTTTAAAAAGAGCTTTTTGGCTTTTGTAATAACACTTTGCTTAAAACACAAACACATTGTATACCTGTGCAAAAATATTTTCTTTCTTTATATCCTTATTCTATAAATTATTTTTCTACTAAAAAGTTTTTGTTTTTTTCCTTTTGAGCTTTTTCGTTAAAAACGAAGACCCAAACACACACATTAGCCTAGGCCTACACGGGGTCAGGATCATCAAGACATCACTAGGCAGTAGGAATTTTTCCACTACATTAAAATTTTATGGGACCACCATCATGTATGTGGTCTTGTTGACTGGAGCATCTTTAGGTGGCATCTGACTGTAATTGGTTCTCTGGCATTGTCTAAGGTAACAAATCAGTTTTTTTCTGAGTACAGTTTTTTGGGTTTTTTTTTGTTTTTTGTTTTTTTTTTGGGGTGAGACAGAGTCTCGCTCTGTCACCCAGGCTGGAGTGCAGTGGCGCGATCTCAGCTCACTGCAAGCTCCGCTTCCCGGGTTCACGCCATTCTCCTGCCTCAGCCTCCCGAGTAGCTGGGACTACAGGCGCCCACCACCATGCCCAGCTAATTTTTTTTTGTATTTTTTTAGTAGAGACGGGGTTTCACTGTTTTAACCAAGATGGTCTCAATCTCCTGACCTGGTGATCCACCCGTCTCAGCCTCCCAAAGTGCTGGGATTACAGGCGTGAGCCACCGCACCTGGCCTCTGAGTACAATTTTAAAGTGATTCCACTTTAGGTTTGTTGACTTTCTTTTTTCTGAAAGCTGAACATCCTGGTGAATGACACCAGCATAATTTGATTTATGTCATTATGTCATAATCTAGTCTTTTTTTTTTTTTTTTTTTTGAGGCGGAGTCTTGCTCTGTTGCCCAGGCTGGAGTGCAGTGGCGTGATCTCAGCTCACTGCAAGCTCCGCCTCCCGGGTTCACGCCATTCTCCTGCCTCAGCATCCCAAGTAGCTGGGACTACAGGCGCCCGCCACCACGCCCGGCTAATTTTTTTGTATTTTTAATATAGATGGGGTTTCACTGTGTTAGCCAGGATGGTCTCGATCTCCTGACCTCGTGATCTGCCCGTCTCGGCCTCCCAAAGTGCTGGGATTACAGGCATGAGCCACTGTGCCTGGCCTTTTTTTTGAGACAGAGTCTTGCTGTCGCCCAGGCTGGAGTGCAGTGGCGCGATCTCGGCTCACTGCAGGCTCCGCCCCCCGGGGTTCACGCCATTCTCCTGCTTCAGCCTCCCGAGTAGCTGGGACTACAGGCGCCTGCCACCTCGCCCGGCTAATTTTTAGTAGAGACGGGGTTTCACTGTGTTAGCCAGGATGGCCTTTTTTTTTTTGAGACTGAGTCTCTCTCTGTCACCCGGGCTGGAGTGCAATGGTGTGATCTTGGCTCATTGCAACTTCCACCTCCCGGATTCAAGCGATTCTCCTGCCTCAGCCTCCCAAGTAGCTGGGACTACAGGCACACACTACCACGCTTAGCTAATTTTTGTATTTTTAGTAGAGACGGGGTTTCACCATGTTGGCCAGGATGATCTCCATCTCTTGACCTTGTGATTCTCCCACTTCAGCCTCCCAGAGTGCTGGGATTAGAGGCATGAGCCATCACGCCTGGCCATAATCTAGTTTTAAAAGAGCAATGCCAGTACTACTAATTACAGTGACTAGAAATTGTTTTAGGATTTGTTTTGCAGGTGATTTTGCCCTTGAGCTTCTCACTCAGAGTTTTTTTTTTTTTTTTGAGATGGAGTTTCGGCCGGGCGCGGTGGCTCACACTTGTAATCCCAGCACTTTGGGAGGCCGAGGCGGGCGGATCACAAGGTCAGGAGATCGAGACCATGGTGAAACCCCGTCTCTACTAAAAATACAAAAAAAAAATTAGCCGGGCGTGGTGGCGGGCACCTGTAGTCCCAGCTACTCGGAGAGGCTGAGGCAGGAGAATGGCGTGAACCCGGGAGGCGGAGCTTGCAGTGAGCCAAGATTGTGCCACTGCACTCCAGCCTGGGCGACGGAGCGAGACTCCGTCTCAAAAACAAAAAAAAAAAGATGGAGTTTCACTCTTGTTGCCCAGGCCGGATGGCGTGAGATGGTGGGATCTCGGCTCACTGCAATCTCCGCCTCCTGGGTTCTGGCAATTCTCCTGCCTCAGCCTCCCGAGTAGCTGAGATTACAGGCATGCACCACCACGCCCAGCTCCTTTTTTATATTTTTGGTAGAGATGGGGTTTCACTATGTTGGCCAGGCTGATCTCGAACTCCTGACCTCAGGCGATCCACCTGCCCCGGCCTCCCAGAGTGCTGGGATTACAGGCGTGAGCCACCGCACCGGTCCCCTTACTCAGAGGATCTTGAGTCACACCATGGTGTTTAGAGCTGCTCAGGGTCCTCTCAGTGGTCATGCTGTGAACTCCATGCACATTCCCGCCATTGTTTCATTTTGCTTTTGACTTTTAGGGATTGCATTTCCGATCTCATTTAATTCTGTGTCCTAATTATATAAAATATTTGTGTGGTTCTAATATCACATCTATAAAAAGGTGCATTCAAAGAAGCCTGCCTTCTCCACGCTGCCCCTTCCTCCCCATAGGTCACATGTTTAAATTTAGGGAGTGGTTATTTGATAGAAGCAAACCCACATGACTTGTGTGTTGCCCTTCCCCAGCCTAGTGGAAGTGCGCCAAGCCCACGCGTGTTACAGCCCCACGCCCGGCCCGCGGTTCCCCGGGCGGTGGCGGTGGCAGCGGCCTGTCCCTTGCTCTGTGCTCTGCAGCACGCCCGTGGCCATTTTCCCAGAAGGAGGGTCCAGGACCCACAGCATTTCTTATTTTCTTTTAATTAATTAATTAATTTATTTATTTGTTTATTTATTTATTTATTTATTATTTTTTGAGACGGAGTCTCCCTCTGTCGCCCAGGCTGGAGTGCAGTGGCACTATCTCGGCTCACTGCAAGCTCTGCCTCCCGGGCTCACGCCATACTCCTGCCTCAGCCTCCGAAGTAGCTGGGACTACAGGAGCCCGCCACCACGCCTGGCTGATTTTTTTGTTATTTTTCAGTAGAGACGGGGTTTCACTGTTTTAGGATGGTCTGGATCTCCTGACCTCGTGATCCGCCCGCCGCGGCCTCCTGTGCATTTCTTATTTTCACGCGTGTGACTTCGGGGTGGATTCTCAGGGTGGATCCCAGGGTGGAGGGGCTCGGCGAGGGGGCGCTGGTTTCTCACGGGGCCGTACCCGCCTTGTGCAGGTGGTCACGGGCTCGGGCCGCCAGGAGGCCCAGAAGACGGATGTGGAGTACCGCAAGCTCTTCGACCTGGCGCTGCAGGGCCTGCAGCTGCTGTCGCAGTGGAGCGCGCATGTGATGGAAGTGGTAGGCCCCGTCCCCGACCCCAGCCCCCCTCCAAAGCTGCCTCGGGCACTTTATTCACATTAACTTTTGGTCTTTGGGCTTTTTATCTTTGGCCCTAGAAAGACGAGAACATCTATCAGTAGAAATGTTTCCAAGGTGATTTTAAGTACATTTCATTTATGTGTGTAATAAATGAAGGGCCTCATTTTAAAAAAAAAAAATCTTGATAGAATTAAATTTGTACCATATTGTGATTTTCTTTAAGTCTCTCTTTTTTTTGAGATGGTCTCACCCTGTTGCTTAGGCTGGAGTGCGGTGGTGCAAACATAAGTCACTACAGCCTTGACCCCCACCCCAAGCGATCCTTCTGCCTCAGCCTCCCGAGTAGCTGGGACCACAGGTGTGCACCACAGCGCCCTGCTCCTTTTTCTTTTTTTTTTTTTTTTTTGAGACGGAGTTTTGCTCTTGTTGCCCAGGCTGGAGTGCAATGGTGTGATCTCAGCTCACTGCAACCTCCACCTCCCGGGTCCAAGCGATTCTCCTGCTTCAGCCTCCTGAGTAGCTGGGATTACAGGCGCCCACCACCACTGCTGGCTAATTTTTTTGTATTTTTAGTAGAGATGGTATTTCACCATGTTGGCCACACTGGTCTTGAACTCCTGACCTCAGGTGAACTACCCGCCTCAGTCTCCCAAAGTGCTAGGATTACAGGCTTGAGCCACCGCGCCTGGCCTAGTTTTTTGTTTTTTGGTTTTTGGGTTTTTTTTGGACAGGCAGAGTCTCACCGTGTGGGCCAGGCTGGTCTCAAACTCCTGGCCTCAAGCCATCTGCCTGCCTGGGCCTTCCAAAGTGCTGGGATTACAGGTGTGAGCCACTGTACCTGGCCAAGTCTCGTTTTTTCATTAAAATTTTATTTTGCTTTAAATATTTACTTGTATTGATGCATAATAGGGGTACGTAGTTTCAGGATACATGTAATAATTTAATACAGTCATACAGTTTGCAAAGATCTAATTGGTGTGCTTGGGATGTCCATCGCCATAAATATTTGTCCTTATGCCAGAAAAATTCGAGTTCTTCCCTATCTATTCTGAAATGTACCATAAATTATTTTAATTAATAGTCACCCTAACTGATCTAACACTAGGTCTTATTTCTAATATCAAACTGTACATTTGTACCCATTAATGTCGCTTCATGCCCCGCATTTTTAAGATAACATTTTCTCTTTGGAGCTCCAGCCATCAGTGTCTCAATATCTTTTGTTGAACATTAGTAAATTATTTCTCATGCCATGTAAAGATTTGGATACCTGTAAGTAATGAAAGATTTTCCCTTTTGTGATTTATTTTGATCACATAAAAATTATAAAATTGGAAGAGTACATGGTCATTTGAAAGGCAAAATATTTACTTATTTATTATTTTACTTTTTGTAGAGATGAGGCCTCCCTGTATTGCTCAGGCTGATCTTGAACTCCTGGGCTCTAGTGATCCTCCTGCCTCGGCCTCCCAAGTGCCGGGGTCATAGGCATGAGCCACTGTGCCTGGCCCAGAATCCTTTTTAAAATGATGATGAAATGCCTAGAGTCTTAGATACTCAGCACTCACTATCCAGCCCATTTTGCCGGGTAGGTTTTTTAAACGAGAGGTTACAGGGCCAGAGTCTTTTGCCCATCTGTGGAGATAGACGGTGTGTGCGCCCTCGTGTGATTTTCAGAATGCAGCAAAGGTTTGAAGGCTGGCCTGGCTTTGGCCACTATCGTGTGAGTCAGACTAGAAGCCAGGCATTTTGCGTGCGATATGGAACACCTCTGCTCTTTCGGCCACCACAGTATTCCTGGAAGCTTGTGCACCCCACCGACAAGTATTCCAACAAGGACTGCCCCGACAGCGCCGAAGAGTACGAGCGCGCCACGCGCTACAACTACACCAGCGAGGAGAAGTTTGCCCTAGTGGAGGTGAGGACGCTTGGCCGCTCGCTCTTCCTCATGTCGCTCTGGCCTCACACTGTCTTCTCTGTCAAAAGCAAAAACATGAACAAAACTGCCTGTTTACTCATTGCTTCCATGTGAGCACCCCTTTCCATCTGGCAGAGTAGTCAGGGTAGAACGCGTTAGAGAAACAGTGGTTGTCGGTCCTGGGTCTGCACTGAAGCTCCCTGTGTGCGAATCTGGACTCCTGGACCTGCGTCTGGATGGAGAGCAGTGTCAGGTGCGGGGAAGGGAGGTGAAAGAGATGTGGCCCCTGCTTAGAGAGAAGAGCTGTCCTGCTCTCCTGTGAGGCAGGCGCTGCACTCCCCTCGTGAGTCTTTCCATGGGCAGCTCTTCATTCCAGCATCAACCGGTATCTTTTCTTTCATAGCTCTGCTTTTCCTGTGCCGATTGCGAAATCTTTGCATACTCTCAGGTCGTGAAGGTATTCTGCATCGCTTTCTGAATACCTCACTCTGCTTTCACACTGAGATGCGAAATTCACCTGAAGTTCATTTTTGAAACAATTCCGTCCAACCCTCACACTGCCACCTTTGTAGCCGGTCACGTGACAACGCATGTGTGGCTGTGTTTCTGCTCTGCTCTAACCCAGTGTTAGTTGCTGTGTGTATCCCAGCACCACTCTGTAGCTTTGTAGTCATCTACTGTGTCCGGGAAAGCACGTCTTTCTGTCTTCTAGACTTCGTTGGCTATTCTTCCCCACTGTAGTTTCATATTCATTTTAGAATCAGCATTTCCCATCCCACAGTGAGGATTTTAATCAGGATATGAACAATCCTATGGATCATGACAGGAGAATTGACGGAAGTCTCATACAGTTGGCCCTCAGTGTTCTTGGGTTCTACCTCCGTGAACCAACCTTGGGTCAAAAATATTCAGAAAGAAAAAATAACACTACAACAGTAAAAAGTAATAAAAATGTTAAAACCACAGCATAATAACTATTTATATAGCATTTACGTTGTGTTAGGGATTTAGGTAATCTAGAGATGATTTAAAGCATACTAGAGGATGTGCATAGGTTACATGTAAATACTACACTATTTTATTGAGTTGTTTTTTGGAGATTTTTTTTTTTTTTTGAGACAGGGTTTTACTCTGTCTCCCAGACTGGAGCGGAGTGGCATGGTCTTAGCTCACTGTTTTGGCCTCAGCCTCCTGGACTCAAGCAATCCTCCCACCTCAGCCTCCCCATTAGCTGAAACTATAGGTGCATGCCACCACACCTGGCTAATTTTTATATTTTTGGTAGAGACAGGGTGTCACCAAGTTGCCCAGGCTCGTCTCAAACTCCTGAGCTCAAGCAGTCCACCCGCCTCAGCCTCCCAAAGTGCTGGGATTGCAGTGTCAGCCACTGCGCCCAGCCAAAATTTTCTAATTTTTTGACATAAGGTTTTTCATAGTAAATTCTCATCTTATTTTGGTAGAAGCTTTTCTTTTTTCACATAACCATACAGTTCACCCATTTGAAGTGTAAAATTCAATGCTTTCAGCACATTCACAGAGTTGTACAATCACAATCAAATTTAGAACAAAAAGAAATGCCAGCCCATTATCAGTCGTCACCCTTCATTCTTCCCTCCCTCAACCCTGCGCAGCCACCACCCTGCTTTCTGACCCTGTAGATTTGCCTATTCTGGGCATTTCATATGAGTAGATCATACCGTATGTGGCCCTTTGTGACTGGCTTCTTTCACTTAGCATAATTTTCCTTTTTTTTTTTTTCTTAAGATGGAGCCTCACTCTGTCACCCAGGCTAGAGGGCAGTGGTGTGATCTCAGCTTACGCAACTTCTTCCTCCTGGGTTCAAGCGATTCTCGTGCCTCAGTCTCCAGAGTAGCTGGGATTAGAGGCATCCACCACCACGCCCGGCTAATTTTTGTATTTATAGTAGAGACAAGGTTTCACCACGTTGGCCGGGCTGATCTCAAACTCCTGACCTCAGGTGATCTGCCTGCCTTGGCCTCCCAAAGTGCCAGGATTACAGGCGTGAGCCACCGTGCCAGGCCACTTAGCATAATTTTCAAGGTTCACACAGGTATCACTGTTTTGTTCTGTTTATTGCTGAATAATATTGCATTACATGGATTTATTACATTGTATTTATCCATCCATCAGATGATAGACATTTGGGTTATTTCTACCTTTTCACTATTAGGAATAAAGTTGCTGAGAACTTCTTTTTCTTGTTTTTTTTGTTTTTGGTTTTTTTTTTTGAGACAAGGTCTCACTCTGTCACCCAACTGGAGTGCAGTGGCAGGATTATGGCTTATTGCAGCCTCAATCTTCTGGGCTCAGACAATCCTCCCTCCACAGCCTCTCAAGTAGCTAGGACCACAGGCACATACCACCATGCCCGACTAATTTTTAAATTTTTTGTAGAGATGGGGTCTCACTATGTTGCCTAGTCTGGTCTTGAACTCCTGAGCTCAAGTGATCCTCCTGCTTTGACTTCTCAGAGCACTGGGATTAGAGGTGAGCCACCATGCCCAGCCTCTGTGACCTTTCATGTGCGGGTTTTTGTGTAGATGCTGGTTTTCATTTCTTTCAATTGTATAGCTAGAAATGCAATTACTGGATCATAACGGCACATTTAGGTTTTGAGGAACTGCCAGATAGTGGCAGCACCATTTCTCCTTCTTACCAGCAGTAAGTGAGGGCTCCAGTTTCCCCACATCCACACCAAACTTGTTGTTGTATGTCTTTTTGATTCTAGCCATCCTAACGGGTGTGAGGTGGTATCTCATTTCGTTGCCCTTTTGATTTGCGTTTTTCTAACAACTAAGGATGTTAAACGTCTTCTTATATGCTTGTTGGCCATTTGTGTGCCTTATTTGGAGAAATGTCTTTTCAGATCCTTTGCCCATTTTTCATTAGGTTATCTGTTTTATTATTGAGTTGTAAGAGTTCCTTATACATTCTAAATATCAGTTCCTTACAGCCCTAGGATTTTCAGTATCTTCTCCCATTCTACGATTGTCCTTTTAGTTTCTTAATAGGGTCTTTTGAGACACAAAGGGTTTTAATTTTGATGATGTTTGATTTATCTGTTTTTCTTTTGTTGCTTATGCTTTTGGTGTCATATGTAAGAAATCATTGTGTAACCCAGGTCATGATGATTTACTCCTGTGTTTCCTTCTAAAAATCTTTTGTTTTTTCTTTTTTCTTTTCTTTTTTTTTTTTTTTTTGAGACAGAGTCTTGCTCTGTCACCCAGGCTGGAGTGCAGTGGTGTGATCTCGGCTCACTGCAACTTCTGCCTCCCAGATTCAAGCAATTCTCCTGCTTCAGCCTCCCAAGTAGCTGGGATTACAGGCGTGTGCCACCGCACCCAGCTAATTTTTGCATTTTTAGTAGAGACAGGGTTTCACCATGTTAGCCAGACTGGTCCTGAACCCCTCACCTCAGGTGATCCACCCGCCTTTGCCTCCTAAAGTGGTAGGATTACAGGCGTGAGCCTTTTCTGAAGTTTTATAGTTTTAGCCTTTTCTAAAAGTTTTATAGTTTTAGCTCCTAATTTAAACCTAATATAAATCTGTGATCCATTTTGAGTGGATTTTTATACAGCGTGTGACAAGGTTGTGTCAGGGGCCCTCCAGACCACCCTCCATCCCCCTGACTGGCTGGGAGGACTCACAGGGCTTGATAGTTGTTGCACTGAAGGTTATGACTCCTTGCAGCCGAAAGACAGAGTCAGATCAGCAAAGGGAAAAGGCACAAGAGTGGAGTCCAGAGAAGACGGGTGTAAACTTCCAGCTGTGCCTGCTAGTGGAATTGCACGGGACGTGCTTATTTCTCCCAGCGATGATGTATGACAGCACACGCAAAGTGTGGCTCACCAGGGCAGCTCCCCAGAGCCTTGGGGTCCTGGGTTTTTACTGGGGGCCAGTCACGTGGCTGACCTTAGCTACTCAGACTCTAGGTCCTCAAAACACACACAGGAGGTCAGTATTAGTCACCTTGTTAGCAGAGACTGCTCAGACTGGTACAGCAGTATGCTCTGGGCCCCAGGCACACAAAAACATACTCTCTAGGCAGGACACTCCCAAGGTTCAGAGCTGGTTCCTGGGATGACCTCAGCCAGTCCTGAAGATGGGCCTTTCTTGGGGATGTGTGGAGTTTCATTCTCCCCAGCCTGCTGAGTTAATCCTTTCCGGCACAAGGGTCCACCTTGATTCTCTCGCATGTGCATATACAGTTGTCAGTACTATTTGTTGAAAAGATGAAAAAAAAAAGAAGATCTTCCCCATCGAATTGTTTTGGTACCCTGTTGAAAATCAATTGTAAGTTAACTTCTGGACTCTTAATCCTATCCCATTGACCTCTGTCTATCCTATGACAGTATTTTTTCATAATCTCTTAATCTGTCTATAAACCGCTAATGTCCCCTTTTTCATTCTTAATGCTGGTAATTCGTGCTTCTGTCTTTTTTTTTTTTTTTTTTTTTGGAGACAGAGTCTCGCTGTGTTGCCCAGGCTAGAGTGCAGTGGCACAATCTCAGCTTACTGCAACCTTCACCTCCCGGGTTCAAGCTACTTCTGGCTAATTTTTGTATTTTTAGTAGATACAGGGTTTCACCAATGTTGGTTTGGCTGGTCTTGAACTCCTGAACTCAAGTGATCTGCCCTCCTTGACCTCCCAAAGTGCTGGGATTACAGGTCTGAGCTACCACGCCTGGCCTGCTTCTCTGTCTTTTTTTTCTTTGTTATTCTTGCTGAGCATTTGTCAGTTTTATTATTTACGTACTGAACAGCTTTGTCTTTGTTGATCACCCTTGATTATACACTTGTTTTCTGTTTCATTAATTGTTGCATTTATTTATATATTTATTTTTGAGACACAGTCTCACTGTGTCACCCAGGCTGGAGTATAGTGATGCCATCTCAGCTCACTGCAACCTCCACCTCCCAGTTTCAAGCAGTTCTCCTGCCTCAGCCTCCCAAGTAGCTGGGACTACAGGTGTGCACCACCACACCAGGCTAATTTTTGTATTTTTAGTAGAGACGGGGTTTCACCATATTGGCCAGGCTGGTCTCGAACTCCTGACCTCGTGATCCGCCCGCCTCAGCCTCGCAAAATGCTGGGGTTACAGGCATGAGCCACTGCTCCCGGGTGCTTTTAGTTATTTTTCTCCTATTTTGGGGGGGTTTATTTTGCTGTTTTCGATAAATTAGTGATGAATATTTGATAAGTATTATGATTTTTATCCTTTTTAGTTTTCTAATGCATGCATCTAAAGCTCTCAGTTTGCTGTTAACTTGCCTTTTCCTTCTTCCTGTAAGTGTAAATATGTAGGATTGTTATGTTCGCTTAAATGAGTTTTTCCTCGTTTGGTTTTTGAAATAGAACTTTTCTTTCTTGTTGATTGGAAAAACAATATAAAATCATCAAACAATTTTCCAAAGTAAGCATGCTGAAAACACAAGCATGGCATTAGGAAGGCACAGTGCCTGCGGCGCCATCACAGAGACAGCGCTGAGCAGCTGAGTGCGTTTTCTTCCAGACTTTTTCCTTTCTAAAATTTTCGTTATTTTAATTGCATATAGACCATGAGTCTTACATGCAAACAGTCCATTTGGAAATTCTTTACATTATAGAAGGATGAATCAAAAGCAGACTGTCAACTTTTCCACCTGAAAATTTCATGAAAAAGAAAAGCACCAAAATCATATAAGCCATGTTTCAAGTACTTGTCAGACACGCCTACATTTACCCATGAATCAGGCTGTTTATAAAGCCATAATGAGGAACACAAAAGGTGTGAATAAAACCAGAAAGTGATAGAGGGAGACTGTGTGAAGTCTTGGGGAAACACATTTGTGTTCTTGCTAAGCGAACTTCAAACCAACAGATTTAATAAGAGTAGGAAGATGCTTAGCCAAGCATGGTGGTGCATGCTTGTAGTCCTAGTTACCCAGGAGGCTGAGGCAGGAGGTCGATTGAGCCTGGGAGTTCAAGGCTGCAGTGAGCTATGATCATGCCACTGCACTCCAGTCTGGGCGACAGAGCGAGACCCTGTCTTTAAAAAAAAAAAAAAAAAAAAAAAAAACTGCCTTAATTTTGAATCTGTCAAATACTTAATTTCAAAAGGTTTTTTTGTTTGTTTGTTTTTTGTTTTTTTATTACTGTGGACTGAAGACCATTTTCAGATGTTGAAGTAGGGTTTTTGTTTTGTTTTGAGACAGGGTCTCGCTCTGTCACCCAGGCTGGAGAGCAGTGGCATAGTCATGGCTCACTGCAGCCTCCAACTCCTAGGCTCAAGTGATCCTCCTGGCTTAGCCTCCTGAGTAGCTGGGACTATAGGCTCATGCCACCACACCTGGCTAATTTTTAAATTTTTTGTAGAGATGGGGTCTGGCCGTTTTGTTCAGGCTGATCTTGAACTCTGGTCTCAAGTGATTCTCCCGCCTCAGCCTCCCAAAGTGCCAGGATTATAGGTGTGAGCCACCATGCCTGGCCGAAGAAGAGTTGTTAAGATTTTCCCAAATGTATTAGTCTTAGGTACGGCATTCTGGTTAAAAAATAAAAAGAAGTGAATTATGTTTCACTGGTGCTGTTAAACGTTCCACTTTGGTGTCTTATCCGTCAGATGTCCACACGGCAGGGTGGACTTGGGGTAAGTGTGTCTTGCTCTGCCTCACTTGCTGCTTTCAGAGAGATTTCTAGGTCTCACATAGCTATCGTGAAGTTGGCTGTGGAAATATTTATACACTGCAAAAGCAGTAAGAAAGCTCATGCAAAGGTCATGCTTGGTTTGTGCCCTTCAATTGTTTATTCAGAAAGTAATAAAACACACTAATGATAACATTACTGGCTGGAAACAGGGAAATAATGAGCCCTGGCACCATTTTTCTGTCCCAGGAATTCCTTTGGAAGCTCTTTGTCATGTAATTATGTTCCATCAGAGCCTTCCAGGCTTTTTCTGTGAATGGTAATTCAGTGTGCCTTTGTTGTGAACAATATGGGATTTGGACTATAACCTCTTGTAACTTCTTTTTCTAGTTAATATCATGCCTGCTTTCCTGAGTCTTTTTCTTCTTTGCCATTTGAATTCCATCACAGGAGGGTGTGCCGGGGTGGATGCGTGTGTGTTTCGAGTCAGATGCATCCCTGTCCTCCAGGTGCTCATGGTCTGATGGGGAGTCAGATGCGGGCACAGTTCCATTGACTACGGCTTTGGAGAAGATGTTTTGGGGCAGGGCAGCTGCAGGGCACGAACGCGGGAGGGCGTAAGAGAGGTGCCGTGGGCGAGGAGGAGCAGCCCCTGGCATGTGCCAGGCAGAGGAGGCTTGGTGCCACCCCTAAGAAGGGCCGTCCCTGTTGCCATGTCCCCCGCAGGTGATTGCCATGATCAAAGGCCTGCAGGTGCTGATGGGCAGGATGGAGAGCGTGTTCAACCACGCCATCCGGCACACCGTCTATGCCGCACTGCAAGACTTCTCCCAGGTGACCCTTAGGGAGCCGCTGCGGCAGGCCATCAAGAAGAAGAAGAATGTCATCCAGAGGTCAGCCTTCTCCACGTCCTGTGCCCGCTGTGCCCACATGTCCTCGGATGAACTTGGATTCAAACAACAGGAGCGTTAAATTCTCAAAAATGGTTTCAATATATTTATCTTCAACCTTCAGATGCCCTCTTGGTGAACTACCTCTAAAAGTAATGCATGGGTGCAATTATTAACCCAAACAACGGACAGTAAGTCAGCTGCCGAGTGTCTAGGGAGTCCGAGGACCCCGGGACAAGGTGCATTTATCCCAGGCTCATAGTACCTGTGGTTCATGCATAGTGCCCATGAGGGTCTTTGCACGGTGGAGCCCTGTTGGTGTTGAGGCTGTGTTCCAAACCAGTTGAGAGACATGGCCAGGCTCCGGTCATTTGGGTGACTTCACGTCCCTGCTGGTTGTTGGGGACAGCCAGCTGCGGGCAGGTGGGGCCCAGCTCTGCTCCAGGCGGAGGCTGTGTTCTGCCCTCTCCCTGCCCACAGCGTGACTCAGAGCCACCTCACTGCTGCTCTGGGCTAACAGATGCAAACTGGAGCTCAGGGCAGTCTTCTGGGAGTAGTAATACTCTCCAGAAGGCAGGCTCCTTTTAAACTTTCCTGTTGAGCTGGTCCATTACCACATCCCTCCACGGCCCCCAGAGGAATTTGTATTTTCATGGGGGCTGTTCTGAGAGCCTGGTAGTTGGGCGAGGAGATGGTGTGGTTGTGAGGCTGGAGGTCTTGGCCTCTGGGCCTTGCTGATCACTTGGTGGGGTGTTCAGTGTCCTGCAGGCCATCAGGAAGACCGTGTGTGACTGGGAGACAGGGCACGAGCCCTTCAATGACCCAGCCTTGCGGGGCGAGAAGGACCCCAAGAGCGGCTTCGACATAAAAGTGCCACGCCGCGCCGTGGGACCCTCCAGCACTCAGGTTCTCGTCCCTTGAGCCCCGCCTGCACCCTCTCCCTGGGGGGACCCACCCTGAGCTGTGAGCAGGTGGGGCTGGTGAGGCCCGGGTTAAATGAGGTCCCTGCTGCCTGCTCAGGCAGAGAAAGCGGCGCCTGTGGTTTCTGCTGCTCCTCTGTTTCCCGCCCAAGTGAGTTGGGAGCGTGCGCGAGTTGTGCCTTGATTGTCAGATGTGTCATGTGCACTAAGAAGGAGTCTGACTCCATTTCAACTCCCATCCCAACATGTCTGTATTCATTCTGTGTTTCTTGATGGGTGTTGGAATGTCTGTATAATTTTTACGTTGGGTCTGCAAATGACCGTAGATGGGGCGTGGGAAACTGTGAGGTGCTGCTTGCGTGTGTCTTGGTCCTAAGCTGCCCACTGTCCTCTCTCCTGGTGTGTTCAGGCTTCCCCGAGGTGCTTCTCACGACTTTCACACCCAGTTTAATCCACACCGCTGCGTCTGTCCTCCGTCCTGGGGCTGGTCTTCTCCCTTCATCTCTGCTGGAGGCTTTTAATGTCTTCTGCCACTCTTCTGGAAAGTCACCAGCAGTGCACGCGGCTGGCTCTGCAGGAGGGTCAGGGGGACGGCCCTCGGCCTGTGCGTGGTGCCGGCCACCCTCCCTGCCTCCCTCTGCGTGTGTCCCGTGTCCCTGCCTGGGGTGTGTGTGTCGAGTGACTAACGTCTCTCTCCTGCCTCTCCCTCCTGTCTGTCCGTGTCTAGCTCTACCTGGTGCGCACCATGGCCGAGTCCTTGGGCTCTGCCGAGCTGCTCAGGCAGCTCAAGTCTCTGGGCATGGAGAGGCTCTTGCATGCGGTTAACACGTTTCTGAGGCAGTCGTGCACCTACCTACCCCTTTTAACCTTTGGTGGTAAGACATCATTTGTTTCTCTTGACGTTTATGGCACGGAGGCGAACTGCTCCGCTACAGGTTGTTCTTTCCCCGAAGCAGCAGCAACGTGGCCACGTAGACAGGCGCCCGGACCCCTCGGGGAGCTGGTGCGGGGCCCTCCCGGCCAGGGCGTAGCGGAGCAGTCCTTCTCTCGTGGGCTCTTTGAGTTTGGCATAACTAATGTACCGTGTATATTTTCTCCCCCACAAATGTTTCCTTGGATAATCCAGCTTTACATGGTGAGAACCATGCTAGAGTCCCTCATTGCAGACAAAAGTGGTTCCAAGAAAACCTTGAGAAGTAGCCTTGAGGGGCCCACCATATTGGACATAGAAAAATTTCATCGAGAGTCATTCTTCTACACTCACTTGATAAATTTCAGTGGTAAGAGATACTGCTGACCAGCATCCGGCCTGGCATGTCCTAACACCACTAACACCGTCTAGAATGCTTCCGCCTGCCTGACCACCCCCTGCCCCGTCCCTTGGTGCACCCAGACGGTGACTCGTCCTGCCCTGTGTGGCGGTGGCTGTACGTCCCTGGCCTGAGCTCGCTCTGCAGGGCGTGGCCCCTACAAGGGTATAAGCTGAGGAGCCCGGGCTGGCCCTGCAACATGAACAGAAAATCTTTTCAACCCATGCGGGGTCGGAAACAGGCGAATATAATCTGGTGCCTGAGTTGAGACACAGGCATTGATAAATACCAGAAATGGCCCCTGCAGACCATGATGTGTGGGAAGGTAGCAGGTGCCCTGTGCCAGGCGAGCCCATCCTGGGTGATGCCCGGCCACCTTGACTGGCCACCGGTGGGTGCGCCCTCTGCCCTCCGTGTGTCTGCCCCGTGTCCTCATCGAGTCGTCCGTGTCCACCTCTTGCTCAGAACAGGGTCCCTGCTGTCTTGGCTGGGGTGCTGCAGGTATTGGAGGAAATAGTACCACTTTTGCTGTTAACTCCATGAAAGGATGGAGTTCGAGTGTGGGCTCTTTTAATCTGTCTCGTTTTTGCGTTAGCCAGACCTCCCTGAGTGTGCCTCTAATGCTGCGGCCTGGACATTGGTTTTTATCCTAAGTGAAAGTGAAGAAGTCCTGTTTTTTTGTTTTTTGTTGAGACGAAGTCTTGCTCTGTCACCCAGGCTAGAGTACAGTGGGGCGATCTCAGCTCACTGCAAGCTCCGCCTCCCAGGTTCAAGAGATTCTCCTCCCTCAGCCTCCCGAGTAGCTGGGATTACAGGCACTCACCACTGTACCTGGCTAATTTTTGTATTTTTAGTAGAGATGGGGTTTTACCATGTTGGCCAGGCTGGTCTCAAACTCCTGACCTTGTGATCCACCCGCCTCGGCCTACCGAAGTGCTAGGATTACAGGCGTGAGCCACTGCACCCAGCCAGAAGTCCCGTTTTTATGTCTCCTTTTGAAAAGAACATTTTTAGGTAAAACACAGTGGCTCATACCTGTTAATCCCAACACTTTGGGAAGCCAAGTCAGGAGAATCACTTGAAGCCGGGAGTCTGAGACCAGCCTGGGCAACATGGCGAGACCCCCACCTCTATAAAAAATACAAAATCAGTTGGTGGCACGTGCCTGTGTTCTCAGCTACTTGGGAGGCTGAGGCAGGAGGGATCGCTTGAGCCCAGGAGTTGAAGGCTGCAGTGAGCTATGATCGCGCCACTGCCCTCCAGCCTGGGTGACAGAGTAAGAGAGACTCTGTCTCAAAAAAAAAAAAAAAAAAAAGACACTTTCCCCCTGGATCCCACTGAAGGGCTCACAGGGTTGATGAGGTGGCTTTACCTGCAGCCATGCCCAGCTGGTCCTGTCCTTAGTGCAAGGCCCCGGTGACCCCTCCCCACTCATGTCCATGCTGCATGGCTTGGGGCTGAGCGAGGAGGAGCAGGCACCCGGCACACAGCCATTGTGTCATCTCTGCTAAAGGTTTTTTTTTTGCTTGCGGGAGATAACACGGTGTTGTTTGAACCCTCCCAGAAACGCTGCAGCAGTGCTGTGACCTTTCGCAGCTGTGGTTCCGAGAGTTCTTCCTGGAGCTGACCATGGGCAGGAGGATCCAGTTCCCCATTGAGATGTCGATGCCCTGGATCCTGACAGACCACATCCTGGAGACCAAGGAGGCGTCGATGATGGAGTGCGTGTCCTGTGGGCCTGTCTCCAGCCTTTGCGCGTGGTGACCAGGGGTCCTCAGAGGAGGTGGCGGAGAGGCCGGGACTGTTTTTAGTATTGTATTTGAAATCACGTTTCTGGGCCTGGGCAAAATAGCAAGACCCCAGTCTCTACAAAAATGAGAAAACTTAGCCTGGTGTGGTGGCTGCTACAGGAGGATTGCTTTACCACAGAAGTTTGTGGCTGCATTGAGCTATGGATTGCACCACCGCATTCCAGCCTGGCCACGTAGCAAGACCCTGTCTCCAAAAAAAAAAAAAAGAAATCATGTTTCCTGGGGTAAAGCTTTAGAGATTAATACAAGTAACTAACCAGTTTCTTGATGTCAGACTGGAATTGAGAGCTCAGGCACTAGAACCAGTCACGTTCCTACTTTGCATGGGTGCTGACTGGGGCCCGGGGACTCAGCCTGGACCAGGGAGATGGATGAACCTGGACCTTCCCCAGGCCTTCGTAGTGCAGGCCCTGTGAGGTGGCCATGCCCGGGAGCTGCCTTGCGGGAGCCCTGTGGCCTGGCCTTTTGTGTGACGCAGCCTCTGACCCAGATGAAGTGGGGAAAGGAAGTATTGATTGAACAGCTTTGTTTTGGGGATCAGGACTGTGGACCTAGGTCAGTCTTTCAAAATACGAAGTTCATGGAAGGGAAAGTGTTTGGAAAAGGGCGTGTCTCATGGTGAGCGACTGGGGAGCCGCCCAGCTGGTCTGTCTTCTGAGCACCATGAGTGGGAAGCCCCTGAGTTCCTTGTGTGTCAGTCCTCACACATCCCTCGTAGTGCCCAGGAGATGGTAAGGACAGTCACCTTCCACTGTCTGTGGCTGTGGCATGGCTATGCCATCTGTGTGGGCAGAGCCTCTGATGGCTCGTGCCACAGCATTGGGGTGGCATGAGGAGCTGGAACCAGCTTGGAGGCCTCCTTCAGGCATGGGCCTCCTTGCCCCTGGCCATGGCCTTTGTCCAGACATGAGGCAGTGGGAGACGGGCCTTCAACCATGGGCCCATGCTGGACATGCTCCTGGTCAGCTGTGGGATCCAGGACCTTCACCTTTGTTCTTTTTTTTTTTTTTTTTTTTAATGTTTAATGTTGTCTATGTACTTCCGTTGGTGTGATTTTTTCTTTTCTTTCTTTTTTTTTTTTTTTTTTTTTGAGACAGAGCCTTGCTCTGTTACCCAGGCTGGAGTGCAGTGGCACAATCTCAGCTCACTGCAACCTCCACCTCCTGGGTTCAAGCAATTCTCTGGCCTCAGCATCCCAAGTAGCTGGGACTATAGGCACCCACCACCACGCCCGGCTAATTTTTGTATTTTTAGTAGAGATGAGTTTCATCATGTTAGCCAGGCTGGTCTCGAACTCCCGACCTCAAGTGATCCACCCACCTCGGCCTCCCAAAGTGCTGGGATTACAGGCATGAGTCATCGCGCCCAGCCCGCCGTTGTTCTCTTCCAGTCAGTTCATTCTTTTTTTTTTTTTTTTCCCCAACAGAGACAAGGTTGCTCTATTGCCCAGGCTGGAGTGCAGTGGTGCAAAGACAGCTCACTGCAGCTTCAACCTCCTAGGCTCAGGCGATTCTCCTGCCTCAGCCTCCTGAGTAGCTGGGACTACAGGCATGTGCCACCACACCTGGCTAATTGTTTTGTGTTTCATGGAGATGGGGTCTTGCTATGTTGTCCAGCCTGGTCTCAAAGTCCTGGCCTCGTGTTATCTTCCTGCTTCATCCACCTAAAGTGCTGGAGTTCATTCTCTATCATTTTTTTTGGACAGGATCTCACTCTGTCACACAGGCTAGAGTGTAGTGGCATGATCTCAGCTCACTGCAGCCTTGGCCTGTCAGGCTCAAGTGATCCTCTTACCTCAGCCTCCCAAGTAGCTGGGACTGCAGGCGTGCGCCACCACGCCCAGATAGCTTTTTGTAGTTTTGTTAGAGACAGTGTCTTGCCGTATTGCCCAGGCTGGTCTTGAACTCCTGACCTCAAGTGATCTGCCCACCTCAGCCCCACAAAGTGCTGGGATTACAGGCGTGAACCACCAAGCCTGGCCACTGGAGTTCATTCTTGAAATAAGAAAATAACCCGATTTTCTTGTTGTTAAAAAAAAAAATCCTATGTACTTGTAGTGAAATATTTTAAAGCCTGCTAAGTGAGAAGACGCAGGCAAGTGGAGGCCCTTGTCCGTGTGTGGCCTTGAGTGAGTGTCTGCTGTCCGCAAGTGTCCTCGCAGCCTGGTGGGTGTGGCGGCCACCTCAGGCACAGCCACCACGGGCTTTCACAGGAGGATTGTGTGGTGTTTGAAGTGAAAATTGTTTTTCCTTACATGAGGGGTGAAAAATGGAGTTGAGTTTCTGAGGTGGGGGGAGGCCGTCAGAGCTGCGAGTGCGTGGCAGAGGCTGCTGGTGACACCGCTGCTGTCCTCTGCAGGTACGTGCTCTACTCCCTGGACCTGTACAATGACAGCGCCCACTACGCGCTCACCAGGTTCAACAAGCAGTTCCTCTACGACGAAATCGAGGCCGAGGTGAGGCCCCTGCAGCTCCATTTCTGTTCATTTCCTTCAATTAAATCTCCTTTCTCATTTTGTTTTCTTCCAAGTATTAAACTTTGTTTAAAATATAAGACAGTATAAACCACGAAGCAAGCATGTGGGAGCGAGCCCTTCCTCTGTGGATATGCTCCCGCGACGAGCGCAGGATGCGCTTTTTCACTTGACCGTGTGTCACTGCGGTGTCTGCGTCCTCATCTGGTTTTGGTTATGAACATGATCTGTGACGTTCAACTGAAGCAACTCCTGTTTTATTTGTCTATTTATTGGGTTTTGGATTTTATAAATAGCACTCTGCTGCACTCCCTGGCATGTTTTTTATTTGCATCGCATGACTTCTATAGGACAAATTCCCACAGGTGGAATTCTCAGGTTAGTGTATGCACATTTAAGGAGATGAACCTTATTCTACACATCATCTCCTCTGCCTTCTCACACAAAGACCACCTGAAAATGGTGCTTCAGGGAGATGTCACAGGTCCCCGGCCCTGCAGGATGGGAGGAGGGCAGAGACGCCCTTCTTGGCCCTGTCTGCCGGGCACGTGGGTCCTGGGTCCCACTTGCCACCAAGCGCAGGTATTCTCCTCACAGTTCCAGGAGATAGTGCGAATCCCATCTGCAAGTAAGGGTCTTTTGGGGGTGCCTCCTGACCAATCTCACACCCAGAACAGCCGCTTTGCTCCAGGGAAGGCCCTCGGTGGTGCCTCCTGGAGAGCACAGTAGGCGGAGCTGCCCCAGAGCGGGAAGCCACCTGCAGTGCACAGTAGCTCCTCGTGGTCACACAGTGAAGAGAGCCTTGTTGATTCTGTCTTGGATTTCAGAGAATAGGAATATTTTTCTCCCTCAGTAAGATTGCTTCTAGCCTAGGTTTCTGTGGCAGTGTGGAGTCACTCCTGGCCACGCTGCAGTTTATTTAGTGTGCTGTTGTTGGACAGTAAGATTATTGCTAGTTTCTTTAGTTTATTTTTCTTTTTTGAGGTGGAGTCTTGCTTTGTCGCCGAGGCTGGAGTGCAGTGGTGTGATCTTGGTCACTGTAACCTCTGCTTCCCGAGTTCAAGCGATTCTCGTGCTCAGCCTCCTGAGTAGCCAGGACCACAGGCACGTGCCGCCACACGAGGCTAATTTCTTGTGTTTTTAGTAGAGGTGGGGTTTCACCGTGTTGGCCAGGCTGGTCTTGAACTCCTGACCTCAAGTGATTTGCCCGCCTCGGCCTTGCAAAGTGCTGGGATTACAGGCCTGAGCCATCACGCCTGGCCTAGCTTTTTTTTCCTAATAAGAGCTTCAGGCCGGGTGCAGTGGCTCATGCCTGTAATCATGGCACTTTGGGAAGCCGAGGCAGGCAGATCACCTGAGGTTACGAGTTTGAGACCAGCCTGACCAACATGGTAAAACCTCGTCTCTACTAAAAATACAAAAATTAGCCTGGCGTGGTGGCGGGCACCTATAATCCCAGCTACTCAGGAGGCTGAGGCAGGAGAATCACTTGAAGCTGGGAGGCAGAGGTTGCAGTGAGCCAAGATCGCACCACTGTACTCCAGCCTGGGCAACAGAGCAAGACTCCATCTCAAAAAAATAAAAGAGCCTCAGTTAGTCGCCTTAATGAAACATTTTGTTTTTCAGCTTGTTATTTGATCTTGCTTTAGGGAATTAAACTGTAAGGTGTGCTTTCTTTTTCTTCAGGTGAATCTATGTTTTGACCAATTTGTTTACAAGCTAGCAGACCAGATATTTGCCTATTATAAGGTTATGGCAGGAAGGTGAGTATCTGGTGTGTGATTTTGATACGAAATGTTTCATAACTTGATCTGACATTCCCATTACAATTTATAGTGTATGAAAAACTTTCTGTCTTCCTTCTACACTAGTTTGCTTCTTGATAAACGGTTACGATCAGAATGCAAGAATCAGGGAGCCACGATCCACCTCCCGCCGTCTAACCGCTACGAGACGCTGCTGAAGCAGAGGCACGTGCAGGTGAGCTGGGGCCGGGCTGTGGTGGGGACGTAGAGCGTGCATTGAAAAGACTGGGTTTTCGGCTGGGTGCGGTGGCTCACCCCGGTAATCCCAACACTGGGAGGCCAAGGCAGGCGGATCACCTAAGCTTAGGAGTTCGAGACCAGCCTGGCCAACATAGCAAAACCCCATCTCTACTAAAAATACAAAAATTAGCTGGGCGTGGTGGTGAGTTCCTGTAGTCCCAGCTGCTCTGGGATGCTGAGGCAAGAGAATCGCCTGAACCTGGGAGGTGGAGGTTGCAGCGAGCTGAGATTGCACCACTGCACTCCAGCCTGGGCGACAGAGTGAGTGAGACTCTGTCTCAAAAAAAAGAAAAAAAAAAAAGATTGAGATTTCTTATAGCTAGCTAGGTTTAGATATCAGCATGCCTTGTGACTATGAACGTCCTTATAAATTGTTAGGCATTGAAAGACACACCGTTTCTATTGGGTCACCTCACACACAGGGAACACCTGCAGCATTCTGTATCTGCCCTGCGGCTCCTGGGGGCAGGCATAGCCCGGAGGGGTCAGCCCTTCTCCAGGAGCCCAAAAGCCAGAGCTTAAAAAGAACGAAGGTGAGAAGCACTCGTCAGCTCAGAGCATCAGAGAAAACTTTCTCCTGCCCAGCAGGAAGAATTTAAAGATACACAGTGCTTATTTTTTACAGCTTTTAAAAAAATGAAACACATTGCATGCCTGTATCAAAACATCTCATGTACCCCATAAATATATACACTTACTGCGTACCCACAAACATTAAAAAAAGAAAAAAAAATTAAAAATTAAAAGTGATGTTACATTACACACACAAAACTAGTAAAATATGGAAAACTGTAAAAAAAAATTGCATTTAATTCTACTCTCTGTACACCAATAATCACCATGCACATTTTTGGACATTTTTCACCAGGGCTTTGTCATATTTTCATGTTGTTACAACAACACGGAAGTATGGATATGTTCCTAGTATGCTGAAATAGAGATGGAGTAATTTTCTCTTATTTATCATCGTAACACCTGTGAGAAGACACACACAGGCTGCCATGTATGCGGGGAGATGGGTCTTGAACGTAGTTGTAAAGGGTGTTGTTATTGACAGACCAGCTTCTCCAGGGTCTCTGGTGAGGCGTTTGTTGTTTTCGAGCTGCTCATGTCCACTGTCTCCCTGCCATCCTTCCCTGTGTACGCCAGCTCCTCGGCAGGTCAATAGACCTCAATCGTCTGATCACCCAGCGCGTCTCAGCAGCCATGTATAAGTCCCTGGAACTGGCGATTGGACGATTTGAAAGTGAAGATTTGACCTCCATAGTTGTAAGTAATTTCACTTTGCCCTATTGATAAATTGGACTAAGGGTAGGTCCAGTTCTTGTATAGATGATAAAAGAGATGCACTCATCGGGCGTGGCCTATACCAAGGCTCTTGTATAGATGATAAAAGAGATGCATTTATCGGGTGTGGCCTATACCAAGCCTACACTCAGTGTTCACGATGCTAAATTGACTTAACGAACACATAACCCCAATCTTGAAAAAATCGCCAAGTAGCACACCACTTAATAACGTGTTTACATTTTAGTATTAATGAGCTAGGAGATAAAAATGTTTAACTTTGGCTGGCACAGTGGCTCATGCCTGTAATCCCAGCACTTTGGAAGGCTGAGGCGGGTGGATCATTTGAGGTCAGGAGTTCGAGACCAGCCTAGCCAACATAGTGAAACCCCATCTCCACTAAAACTGCAAAAATTAGCTGGGCATGGTGGCAGGCACCTGTAGTCCCAGCTACTCCGGAAGCTGAGGCAGGAGAATCGATTGAATCCAGGAGGCGGGGGTTGCGGTAAGCCGAGATCGCACCACTGCACTCCAGCCTGGGTGACAGAGCAAGACTCCGTCTCAAAAAAAAAAAAAAAAGAAATATCTTCTTTAGGGACCAAGAGACCCCACAAGGCTCTTCCTGCTAATTCCTCTACCCCTACATTTCGCTTGGCTGTCTGAATTCATCTCATCTCCAGGTAAGATCTAATCCTTCTCCTGTTATCTGGACCTTCAGGTTTCCCACTGAGGATGTGTGTTCAGGGCCAACGTTCCCCACTCACCCTCTTTGGGCACTCACCCATTTTTCGGCTGTCTCACGGAGCCTACAGAGGCAAGCCGGTTCCTTCAGAGGGTCTTTGGATTCTCTTGGCTTTCCTGGTATGTTCCTGTGGTATTTCTTGAAGCAAAAGTTTGCAGTGCGAGTCTTCACACACTGCTCTGTTCATCTGAATGGGAGCTGCCAGTTAGTCCTGCCTTCTGTCTGCCATTTTTCCCTGTGTCTCTATCACAATTTGAACACAGGAAGAGGCAAGACTAAGGAACGGGAAAACAGACGTTAAAAACATCTGAACTGGGGAACAGAGAAAAATAAAAATGAATGAAACAGAAAAGAGCATAAGAAATGTGGAAAACAGTGGAAAGACCTAATGTGTAACTGGAATGTTAGAGGAGATGAGAGAGAGAGTGGTGTCACGAAAGACTTGTCTGAAGAGAAGATGGCAGAAAGACCTTAACGTGGACAGAAGACACCAGCCTGCCACTGAGGTGTGCCACCCAACTACACATGCTGGAGCCAGGGCTGGAGCCACAGGGGGACCTCAGTGAGTGGGCCCCCGAGCCACAGCTCTGTGGATCACCTGACCACCCCCAACTCTGACCCTCAGCCTATGGTGCCTTTGAATCTTTAGGACTTAATCAGAGCTAGTATGCAGTAAGCCTGAATGGGCTGGTTGTCTTCCCTTCTCCAGTGCACGGTCATTGGTGCATGGCCACACGTCCGTTTCCACTGGGGGAGCCGGGGGAGGGTTTACAGTGTGCATTTTCTAACAGAATGCACAAGGTCCTTTATCCCCTTCACCCAAGGAGCTCTGGGTCCGAGAACTGATTGAGGAGCCGTGAATTTCTTTTATGATGATTCAAGTTAGGCTGGTATTGGGTCGGCCTAGGGCTTTTCCCTTTATCCAGATCAATGAGACTTCTGAAGGCTGATCGTTTGTGGGGGTACCACAGTCCTTTAGTCAACACTGGCACCCCTGTGAGTCAGGCCATTTGAGTACACATGGGTTGTGCTGCCCACCACCTGGCATTGGAGTCAAGGAGCCCAGGCTGATGGCCTACAGAGAATAATTTAGACAGCTCTTCAAAGATGCCTGAGATGAGATCAGGTTTCAGGGAGCTAAAACAGTAGGCCCTGCTGACTCTGGAATTGAATAAATCAAAATTCCCTCCTAAGACAAAGCTGCCCATGGGAGAAGCTGCTGGGAATAGCATGTAAGCTGGTAAGGGTTAGGATCATTGCGGAGGGGAGCATGAGAGGCAGGTCTCAGAAGGCTTGAGCCAGTGCTGTTACTCTTGGCCCTGACCAACCCCTTTTCCTCTTCAGAAGCATGAGAGAGCTTATTTCACTTCCAGTCGAGCCATAGGTAAAGATCATGGTCCAATCCCCTTTAGACGTATTACACTAAAAAAGAAAATGTCAGTGCACAGTAGTGTCCCTACAGACAGCGGAGGCACGTCAGACAGACACCCACGGACCATGGAAACTGTAACCTCATCTTTCACAGTCAGCTAAAAGAAATTAAGAAAGTAGTGGTTGCTGGCCGGGCGCGGTGGCTCACGCCTGTAATCCCAGCACTTTGGGAGGCCGAGGTGGGTGGATCACAACATCAGGAGATCGAGACCATCCTGGTTAACACGGTGAAAACCCCGTCTCTACTAAAAATACAAAAAATTAGCCAGGCTTGATGGCGGGCACCTGTAGTCCCAGCTACTCGGGAGGCTGAGGCAGGAGAATGGCGTGAACCCCAGAGGCAGAGGTTGCAGTGAGCTGAGATTGCGCCACTGCACTCCAGCCTGGGTGACACAGCAACACTGCATCTCAAAAAAAAAAAAAAAAAAAAAAAGTAGTTCCCGTGAAAGAACAATATAAATCAGAATTTTTAGAAATCCAGAAATAGGCTGGGCATGGTGGCTCACACCTGTAATCCCAGCACTTTTGGAGGCTAAGGTGGGTGGATTGCCTGAGGTCAGGAGTTCAAGACCAGGCTGGCCAACATGGTAAAACCCCATCTCTACTAAAAATACAAAAAATTAGCTGGGCGTGGCACACGCCTGTAATCCCAGCTACTTGGGAGGCCGAGGCAGGAGAATTGCTTGAACCCAGGAGGCAGAGATTGCAGTGAGCCAAGATTGTGCCATTGCACTCCAGCCTAGGCAACAGAGCAAGACTCTGTCTCAAAGAAAAGAAAAAAAAAAGAAATCCAGAAATAAGGTTATTGGAAAAAAGAAAGTTTTGAAAAGAGAAAAGGCCAGGCATGGTGGCTCATACCTGTAATCCCAGCACTTTGGGAGGCTGAGGCAGGCAGATCACGAGGTCAGGAGATCGAGACCATCCTGGCTAACACGGTGAAACCCCGACTCTACTAAACATAAAAAAATTAGCCGGGCGTGGTGGAGGGCACCTGTAGTCCCAGCTACTCGGGAGGCTGAGGCAGGAGAATGGCGTGAACCCAGGAGGCAGAGGTTGCAGTGAGCCGAGATCGCGCCACTGTACTGCAGCCTGGGCGACAGAGTGAGACTGTCTCAAAAAACAACAAACAAACAAAAAAAACAGAAATAAGAATGAAGGCTGGGCACTCAGTGGCTTACTCCTATAATCCCAGCACTTTAGGAGGCCGAGGTGGACGGATCATGAGGTCAGGAGATCGAGACCATCCTGGCCACCATGGCAAACCCCGTCTCTACTAAAAAATACAATAAATTAACCAGGCATGGTGGCACACGCCTGTAGTCCCAGCTACTCAGGATGCTGAGGCAGGGGAATCGCTTGAACCCAGGAGGCAGAGGTTGCAGTGAGCCAAGATTGCACCACTGCACACCAGCCTGGGCAACAGAGCAAGGCTCTGTCTCAAAAAAAGAAAAAAGGAACATTTTTAAAATCAAAAAGAAATTAAAGCAGAAAAAGGATTTGAGAGGAAATGATGCTCTCAGATGACCATCATCATGGATGATGAAGATTCAATGTACCTGTCATACAGCTTCCTCAAGAAGAAAACCAAAGCAACGGAACAAGGCCGACTGGCATTTATTGCAAGAAAATACTGATAAAATAGAAGACACCTTGAAAGTGTCTATTAAAAGCATACATCATGTATTTGGTAAAACCGACCTAAGCTTGTCAACACTTAGAAATACTGCATCTTAGGCTGGTTGAAGATTAGAAAAAGTAATAAGAATACACTTAGAAACGGTATTGCAGTGAACGTTTTGAACTTCCCAGGTGAGGAAGAAGCCCTTGGGCTGTCTGAGCAGGGCAGGCAGGGAAGGAAAATCCGATTTTCCTCAGACCTTCATCAGAGCCAAGGAAAGGAACTGTGAATCGAGGGTTTGGTCGCCAGCCAAATCGATCTTCTGAGAATAAAGGCTGCAGATGGTAATGAACATGCCAGGGCTCGAGAGGATTGTTCATTCCTGGAGAACAGACCTTGGCTGGCAGACACTGGGCGCTGGCGGGCACAGTGCATGTCCCTGTGAGCATCTCTGCACTTTAGAGCAGGGCCCTGCGTGTTCATCCTTAGAGTCAAACAGGCTGGGACTCAGAGACCTGTGGCAGCCTTTTTCTACGAGCGTAATTTGGTACAGGCCGTGGTGTTTCTGTCGGCATTGGCCAAATGTGGTTTTGAGTAAAATCATTGGTCGAGGCTTTGATCGAGGCCATTACTGTCTAATAGAAATAGAATTCAAGTCAGATCTGTAAATTTTCCCATAGTCACATTAGAAAAGGAAATAGGTGAAGTTATTTTTAATAACATACTTAATCCACTGTATCCCCATATTAATTCACCACGTCATTCCTATGGCAATATAATTGAGGTGGGTATTTGCTAGTCTGTTTCATCCTACTCAGTCTTTGAAATCTGGTGTCTCATGTAGCGCACCTCAGGTGGGAGCAGCTGTGCTCTGGCCCCGGCCGCCACATTGGACAGTGCAGCCTGGGCGAGCTCCAGAGCAGCGCACGTGAGGGCTTGCAAGGCCTGTAGGAACAAGTGCACCTGCTCTGCCACCCACGTGTGCCTTTCAGTGACTCCAGGCACCTCAGAGAAAGCTGGCTCAGCTCCAACGCCCAGGGAGATGCAGCCGCCGGCTGGGTTATACTGCAGGGCAGGGCCGGGGCTTAGCGGGCACATGGGGGGAAGGGTGGCAGTAGCAGGCCACACGTGCACTCTGCCCCACAGGGTGCTGGACAGCAGGGGTAGGTGGCGTGGAGGTGACTGCAGTGGAGAAAAGCATGGCCCAGTGGGGGTGACTGCGAAAAGGTGGGGTGCCAAGAAGCAAGTCCATGTCACCTGTCAGAGCCTACGCTTGCTGGGGGCTGCCTCCGTGCAGCCCTGCCAGGGACCGTGAGGCCTGGGTGGGATCGGAGGCCACCCGGCGCCTCCCTCCTGCCTGGACCAGCTCTGTCACCCACCCCTGTCTTTGGTCCCACAGGAGCTGGACGGCCTGTTGGAAATCAACCGCATGACCCACAAGCTGCTGAGCCGGTACCTGACGCTGGACAGCTTCGACGCCATGTTCCGGGAGGCCAACCACAACGTGTCAGCGCCCTACGGGAGGATCACCCTGCACGTCTTCTGGGAGCTCAACTATGACTTCCTGCCCAACTACTGCTACAACGGCTCTACCAACCGGTGAGTGTGCCCGCCACACAGGCGCCCACAGGCGAGGAGCTCAGGGACCCATGTCCCCGCAGGCTTCCTCCATGTCACCAGGTCCTGTCTCCCTGCTCTTCCTGCTCGCCATCACTTCTCACATGAAGAGCACACAGGCCCTCCAGTGTCTTCTGTGTGCACAGGCAGCCTCGGGCCTACCCTCGCGTGGACAGTCATGGCTTTGCGCGTGGGGCTTGCGTGGGGCTGCATCTCCTGGCTTTCTGTCTGCCTGATGGTGGAAGTGGGGTGACTCTGCTTCTCATGCTTCTGTGCTGGCATGTTGGAGTGTGGGGGAGCCACTCACCGCCCATGGACAGCATGAAGTGATGTGATTGGTGGTGAAACGGTGGATGCTGGCAGTATCCTGAGGTTCAGCCTCATAGTAGGGCCTGAGTCCTGGGACAGCCCTGCCCTGGGCTCCGCACACTGGGTGGCGGTCATTCTGGCTGAGGTTCCTTCTCTGCTGAGTTCAGCTCCTACACAGTGTCAGCGCGTGCCAGGGACGTGTGTGTGTCACCCACCATGCCTTCCCATAGACACCAACAGCCTGGCGGGATGACCAGGGCACTAAGCAAGGTACCTGGCTGCTGAGCTCCATCCAGAGGTAGAGGAGTGCAGGTGTGTGCACACGCAAGTGTTAGGAGCACTTTTACAAATAAGTGCTTGTGCTTGCCCCTGATCTCCGCGTCCCACCCACATGTGGCTGAATTCTTACCGACTTGTAGGCCCAGAGTTTTGTGTCTCAGGAGACAGGATGCCGAGCTCTGATGACAGAGGAGAGAAGCGGCTGCCCCTTGGCCCAATCCTGCCTGCTGTGGCTGTCGTCTGTTCAGGACCTCTGGGTGCAGGGCCATGTTTCCTGTGGGGCCGTGGGTCAGGCCCAGGTGTGTTGCGTCACTGAAGCCATTCTCCAGGGTCGTAGCCACGCGCTCTGGGCTGCAGGTGGCAGCACCTGGCTTGGCTTTTCAGCTCAGGGGGCCTCCAGGCCGGGCTGGGAGTGGTCCATGGAAACCAAACCATGAAGACCACCATCTCTGCTTAACTCACCTGTACAGTGTCCATTTTCCTCAACATTTTTTAAAGGTGTTTATGCTTGGAATTAATTGCAAAAATATTCTTACACAAGTAATATATCAAAATTATAGAAAAAATGAGAAATCATGGATACATGGGAGAGAAAAATGAGTGAACTCCCCAGAGGTTTCCTTGGTAAAAATGTATTTGTCCTCTAAAGTGAGGCATGGGCGGCCCTTGGCCCCTCCATCCCGAGTCCACACCCCTGCAGTACCACATACATCACAGCAGCAGGGAGGGATGGCCAGGCGCCTCCTTCCCCACACCCCGGGAGGTGACGTGAACACTCCTGTGTGCAGATCAGCACAGTGCACCCAGTGCCATGCGTGCAGCTGCTCAGAGCCATCTGCTGGGGCCTTACACCCAGGCAGCCACACTCGTCCCCACTGTGGGTGGCAGGAGGCCCCTGGAACCATGGGGGGCCCCAGGACACAGGCAGGCTGGTTCCATCTTATCTGGAACTCAATTTCATGTGTGTCACCCGTTTCCCCATGAGACCCAGAGCTGCTGCCTCGGGCCACACCTGTTGGGCAGAGGTCAGCATGCAGCGACCTGAGCCTTCTGGTGCCCTGGTGCCTGGGGACACTTGAGGTGTGATTCACAGGGAACCCTAGCTTGTCACAGGGGCATTTTCTGCAGAAGAAGAAGAGCTCTGGTTTACTCAGCAACCTCCACCTTCCATGAGTGTTGGTAGAAGCCATTGTGTCTGCGTTTCCCACAAGTCTTTGGTGCCATCAGGAGAGCTGTGTTATCTGGGAAAGGCATTTTAAAACAGGATTTTGTGTATCCAAGTTCTATGTCGAATCCTGAGAAAACACACAAAACCGTGCTACCCAGAATTTTAGTCCCATGCCTGAGGGTTTTCTGAGAGCTGCATGACGCAAGCCAGGGCTTTGCTCGTTGCCTGGCCTAACTTCCAGTTAGTAAGCTGTGCGTGGTGGCTCTGGGAGGTGACCTAGGTGGTCTGCGACTGGAATTTAACCTGTACAGTGGGTAAATGTGTGACAGTGCTGCAGCTCTGGAAAGAGGCTGGCAGAAGGGTATTTCCTCAGGTCCAGAGTTAGGCCTCTTTTCCAGAAGACCATAGATGGAGGGCGTGTCCTCAGTGGGGCACACCTGGAGCCCAAGGCGGCAACTGTCCCCTCACTGCTCATGGTGACTTCCGTCCCTGGGGTAAGGTGGTGGCTGCCAGGTGTCCCCACTGTCATGTTACCATTTTTCTGTTTAAAAGTTATAAATAATTTTTAGGGAGATAATTTGTGATGATGTAAACAAACTCCCTCATTAAAATTTGACGCAGTCGTTTTAACATCTGTCGACGATTCCTGCCCAAATCAGTTATCTTCACACTGGTGGTTGAACAGCAGTGAGTTGTTTTTTGTTTGTTTGTTTGTTTGTTTTGTGACAGAGTCTTACTCTGTCACCCAGGCTGGAGTGCAGTGGTGTGATCTTGGCTCATTGCAGCCTCCGTCTCCCGAGTTCAAGCGATTCTCCTGCCTCAGCCTCCCGAGTAGCTGGGATTACAGCTGCATGCCACCATGCCTGGCTAATTTTTATAATTTTAATAGAGACAGGGTTTCACTATGTTGGCCAGGCTGATCTCAAACTCCTGACCTGAGGTGATCCCGCCCATCTTGGCTTCCCAAAGTGCTGGGATTACAGGTATGAGCCACCGTGCCCAGCTGAGTTTTAACTCCTTCATTCCCTCTGCAGGTACTAGCTGGAATTCTGTACGTGGTAGCATTTGCTTATTATTTGCTTATTTGTACTAACTCAGGATTATGCATTACTGTGGAGTTTTGAGGCTGGAGTGGGTGCGGTTTGGGCAGTGGGAGCTGCCTGCTTGGTTTCAGTCTCCTGGGGCCGTCTCCACCATTCTTTCTGCACCGCCAACCTTCTGCACCGCAAGATGTTCCAGGCTCGGCCAGGCGCGGTGGCTCATGCCTGTAATCCCAGCACTTTGGGAGGCCGAGGTGGGCAGATGATGAGGTAGGAGATCGAGACCATCTTGGCTAACATGGTGAAGCCCTCTCTCTACTAAAAAAATACAAAAAAATTAGCCGGGCGTGGTGGCGAGCGCCTGTAGTCCCAGCTGCTCGGGAGGCTGAGGCAGGAGAATGGCATGAACCTGGGAGGCAGAGGTTGCAATGAGCCGAGATTGCGCCACTGCACTCCAGCCTGGGTGACAGAGCGAGACTCCATCTCAAAAAAAAAAAAAGAACAGAAATTTATTCTCTTATGGTTCTAGAGTCCAGAAGTCTGGAATCAAGGTGTCAGCAGGACCATGCCCCCTCTGAGACGCTGGGTAGAGCCGTTACTTCTGGCGGTGACCTCAGTTCTGGGTGTTCTTGGCTTGCAGTGGCATTACTCCAGTCTCCTCTCTGTCTTCACTTGCCACTGTCCCTGTGTGTCTCTGTCTCTTCTCTTCTCACAAGGACTTCAGTCATATTGGGTCAAGGACCTACCCTGCTTCTCCAGTATGACCTTGTCTTAACCAGACACATATGTGGTGACCCTCTTTCCAGCAAACTTCACATTCTGAGGTACTAGGAGTGAGGACTGAACATATCTTTTTCGACGGAGTCTCACTCTGCTGCCCAGGCTGGAGTGCAGTGGTACAATCTCAGCTCACCGCAACCTCCAGCAGGTTCAAGCCATTCTCCTGCCGCAGCCTCCTGAGTAGCTGGGATTACAGGTGCCTGCCACCACGCACAGCTAATTTTTGTATTTTTAGTAGAGATGGGGTTTCACCATGTTAGCCAGGCTGGTCTTGAATTCCCGACCTCAGGTGATCCACCTGCCTCAGCCTTCCAAAGTGCTGGCATTACACGCGTGAGCCACTGCACCTGGATGAACATATTGTTTTCACAGACACAATACAACCCATAGCCCACGTGTACATGTGTATTAGTCCATTTTCACACTGCCGATAAAGACATACCTGAGGCTGGGCGATTTACAGAAGAAAGAGGTTTAATGGACTTATGGTTCTACATGGCTGGTGAGGCCCCACAATCATGGCGGAAGGTGAGAGGGATGTCTCACGTGGCAGCAGACGAGAGAGAGCTTGTGCAGGGAAGCTCCCCTTTTAAAATGATGAGATGTCGTGAGACTCACGATCATGAGAAAAGCGTGGGAAAGACCTGCCCCCATTATTCAGTTACCTACTAATGAGTCTCACTCATGAGACGTGGGAATTTGGGGAGTTAACAATTCAAGATGAGATTTGGGTGGGGACACACCCAAACCATATCAATGTGCATGTTTATTTCTATATAGTTACCTACGTATTAAAACCATGAGTTTATACTGATATTTCCAATTCCATTTCGGCACTGCAGAGTTCATTCTAGTCTTCTCTTTCCCTTTTCCTGACTTCATTAAACACTGAGAATCCTTGCTTCATTATTCTTGGCGTATTACTCATTTGCTCATTTCCAAAAAAAACACAGAAAGTAGTCTCGGAATTGCTAATCCTGGCCGGGTGCAGTGGCTCACACCTGTAATCCTAGCACTTTGAGAGGCCAAGGCAGGAAGATCTCTTGAGTCCAGGAGTTCAAGACCAGCCTAGGTAACATAAGGAGACCTCGTCCCTACAAATTTTTTTCTTTTAGACAGAGTCTCACGCTGTCGCCCAGGCTGGAGTGCAGTGGCACAATCTCGGCTCACAACCTCTGCCTGCCGGATTCAGGCAATTCCCCTGCCTTAGCCTCCCGATTAGCTGGACTACAGGCGCCTGCCATCACGCCCGGCTAATATTTTGTATTTTTAGTAGAGACGGGGTTTCACCATTTTAGCCAGGATGGTCTTGATCGCCTGACCTTGTAATCCGCCCGCCTCAGCCTCCCAAGTGCTGGGATTACAGGCATGAGCCACCGCGCCTGGCCTACAAAAAGGTTTTTAAAATTAGTTGGGTGTGGTAGCACACCCCTGTAGTCTCAGCTACTTGGAAGGCTGACATGGGAGGATCACTTTAGCCTGGGGAGGCCTAGGCTGTAGTGAGCTGTGATCATGCCGCTGCACTCCCGCCTGAGTGACAAAGCAAGACCTTGTCTCAAAATAAGAAAGAATTGCTCATTTTTACCACCATAAAACACAAACCTACCAATTTTAGTTCAATATTTGTTATCAAATGTTTGTCTTTTGATTGAGAATATTGTGTTTAAAATTCATTAGCCGAGCATGGTGGCACACACCTGTAGTCCCAGCTACTCAGGAGGCAGAGGCAGGAGAATCACTTGAACTCGGGACGTGGAGGTTGCAGTGAGCTGAGATTGTGCCACTGCACTCCCCTGGGTGACAGAGTGAGACTCTGTCTCAAAATAAATAAATTAAATTAAATTAAATTATTTGAAATGATAGCGTAACAGGGTTTAGATTTATTCTTACTCCTTAAGTAAAAAACTGGACAGGACGTATGGATCAACTGTTTTCAGACTCGGACCTTTTGCTGAGGGGACGGAAGCAAGTGAGGTGAGCCCTGTGATCTCCCTGACTTTCCATCCGGAAGCACTTTCTGGACCAGGTTCAGAGAGGAACAGTCCAAGTACAGTTTGGAAGTTCCTGCTTGGTAGAGGGGACACATTGGAACTTGGGGAAGTGGAGGCGGCTGGGATTTGCAGGGTGGCGTGTGAGAGAGGAGGGGCCTTAACAGAAACAGCTCCTGAAGCCACATGGGCATCCATAGCCTTCGCTTGAATACCAAACTGCGCGTGTGCCAGGGAGCTGTTAGCTGAATGATTCTCAGCATTCACACAAGGCCAGGAGGCTTCTGAGTTCCTACCAGCAAGAAGAATGGAACTCTATGGAGGCTGGGCACAGTGGCTCACGCCTGTAATCCCAGCACTTTGGGAGGCCAAGACAGGCAAATCACTTGAGGTCAGGAGTTCGAGACCAGCCTGGCCAACATGGTGAAACCCCACCTCTACTAAAAATACAAAAATTAGTCAGGTGTGGTGGCAGGCGACTGCAGTCCCAGCTACTCAGGAGGCTGAGGTGGGAGGATCACTTGAACCCGGGAGGTCAAGGCTGCAGTGAGCTGAGAATGCGCGACTGCACTCCAGCCTGGGTGACAGAGACTGTCTTTAAAAAAAAAAACAAAAAACAACAACCCTACTGAACACCCAGATGTTCACTAGAGGTGCCAGAGGTACTGAATTATGCCCACCCCTAGAAGTGCCAAAAATGCATCATGCCAAGATCCAGCAGATTGACAAGTAAGTCAACTGCCTGCCCCCCAAGACATTCGACACTGTCTCTCTCTCTCTTTTTTTCACCCTATTCTTGCCATTCTGGATTTCAGTTAGATATATGTTAGTTAGACCTTCTCATTATATTC
Organism: Hylobates moloch; assembly: GCF_009828535.3. Classification (NCBI taxonomy): domain Eukaryota; kingdom Metazoa; phylum Chordata; class Mammalia; order Primates; family Hylobatidae; genus Hylobates; species Hylobates moloch. The sequence goes on from NW_026652284.1 coordinate 269,655, forward strand.
TCCACATCCCTTTGTTGTATTAGTTTTCCTTTTTTTTTTTTGGAGACAGAGTTTCGCTCTTGTTGCCCAGGCTAGAGTGTAATGGTGTGATCTCGGCTCACTGCAACCTCTGCCTCCTGGGTTCAAGTGATTCTCCGGCCTCAGCCTCCCAAGTACCTGAGATTACAGGCATGCACCACCATGCCTGGCTAATTTTTGTATTTTTAGTAGAGACGGGGTTTCACCATGTTGGCCAAGCTGGTCTCGAACTCCTGACCTCAGGTGATCTGCCTGCCTCGGCCTCCCAAAGTGCTGGGATTACAGCCGTGAGCCACCTCGCCTGGCCAACACTCTCTAAAAGACAGTAACAAAGTCAAGACATGCAACATGGCACTGAAATGCCCAGTGCCCAATCAAGAATTACTAGATATGCCAAGAACCAGGAAAATGTGACCCATAGCCCAGAGAAAAATCACTCTGTACAAAACAGACTCAGAAATGACAGAGGTGATGGAATTCGCAGACAAGGATGTTAAGACAGCGACTATGCATGTGCTCAAGGATTCAGGAAAAACAATGCAGAGATTAATGGGTTTTATATAAAAGAATCCAATGAATTAAAACTGAAATGCAGTATCTAGAATGAAAAATTACTTGTTGGGCCGAATATCAGAGTAGACTTTGCAGGAGTTGAGTGAGTTTGAGATTATAACAGTGGAAACTAGCTAAACTGAAGCACCAAAAGAAAAAAATGATGAAAAAAATGAGAAGGGCCTCAGCAAACTGAGAGACAAACATCAGCGATGCTAATATGCCTGTGATTGGGATCCTAGTAAGAGGTTGTGGGTGGGTAGAAAAGATTTCAAAATTAATGCCCTTGAATTTCCCAGATTTGATGAAAATGATAAACCTACAGATACAAGAAGCTCAATAAACCTCAAGCAGGATCGACACAAAGGAAAAGAGCCACTGTTGGGCCCAGCACTGACCAGGTCAAAATAAGGCTGGAGCTGAACCTCAATGTACCCGAGACACGTGCAGTGGGGGCTTAGGATATTGGTGCTGGAACTTAGTTTTCCTCTTAGGGGATTGCAGTGACATCGTCAAACTGCAAAATCTGAGGGCAGTCCTCCACAAGACTGCCTTTTCTGCAGACACCAGCCACATATTTGGGGTCCCCGGGGCCACCCTCACTTCTAACCAGCAGATTACAGTTCAGGATCCACCCTCCCCAGCTCCTCAGGTGACACATTCGCAGTACCCACTGAGCACGCCCTAATAGGATTACAGTCAATTGGATTATTACAGTCCACTGTTATAATCTCAAACTCACTCAGCTCCTGCAAAGTCTACTCTGATATTCGGCCCAACAAGTAATTTTTCATTCTAGATACTGCATTTCAGCTTTAATTCATTGGATTCTTTTATGTAAAACCCATTTATCTCTGCATGTTGGAAGGATGTGCAGGGCAAAGTCTGGGAGGTTTCCATGTGCAAAGCTTTCCCTGTCCTCAGGGTCGCATCACCCTCCGAGCCCTGAGGTGTGACGCTCCTCAGGGTACCGCCAGCCAGGGGCGCTCCCTTGGGCTGTGGTGTTCAGTTTTTGTTGGGGCTTCGTTGCATGGGCACAGCTGACTGCATCACTGGCCACATGGCTGAGCTCAGCCTCCAGCCCTTCACCTCGCAGGAAGTTGGCTGAGTTCACCAGGCGCACAGCCCCAGGCCTCTAACCCCATGCTGTCTTTCTGGTGTGGCCAGCCTCATGTTGAGTCATCTGGCTAGCATAAAGTCAGGTGTGGCCCCGTGATACCAGTCATTCGTGTCACTCAGAAATGAGGGCGTAGGGACTGCCTCCTAGAACTGGGCCAGAGGCCACCAAACCCTACCCAGGAGTCAATCAGTATCTAAACTTGATAAATCAAGAAGTTGTAGAAATGTATTATTTAGAAATATAGAGGCCGAGCATAGTGGCTCACATCCGTAATCCCGGCATTTTGGGAGGCCAAGGCAGGCAGATTGTTTGAGCCCAGGAGTTTGAGACCAGCCTGGCCAACATGGCAAGACCCTGTCTCTACAAAAAATAAAAAATTAAGGCCAGGCACGATGGCTTACGCCTGTAATCCCACCACTTTGGGAGGCCGAGGCCGGCAGATCATGAGGTCAGGAGAGTGAGACCATCCTGGCTAACACAGTGAAACCCCGTCTCTACTAAAAATACAAAAAGTTAGCCGGGCGTGGTGGCAGGCACCTGTAGTCCCAGCTTCTTGGGAGGCTGAGGCAGGAGAATGGCTTGAACCTGGGAGGCGGAGCTTACAGTGAGCCAAGATCACGCCATTGCACTCCAGCCTGGCAACAGAGCGAGACTCTGTCTAAAAAAAAAAAAAAAAAAAAATTAGCCAGGCATGGTGGCCTGTAGTCCCAGATACTCATGAGGCTGAGGTGGGAGGATGACTTGAGTCCAGGAGGTTGAGGCTGCAGTTAGTCAACATCACACCACTGCACTCCAGTGTGGGTGACAAAAATGTGTGTGTGTGTGTGTGTGTGTGTGTGTATATAAAATCTATACATATAAATTAGAAATGTATATATATAATTATCTCTATATAGAATAAATACGTGTATTATATCATGTATCATATACATGTATTTTGATTAAAATTTTAAATAATATAGAGAGTAATTGCATTACTTTGACAGTTCTGTATCTGAGTTATATCATAGACAAAATAAATTTAAGGCCTGCTTTCTAAATTTAACCATCATTCTAAACATTCTAAGCAGGGAATACATTGTGTTCTAAGCAGACATAGTAAAGCCTCCTCTAGGCCGGGCACGGTGGCTCACGCCTGTAATCCCAGCACTTTGGGAGGCCGAGGTGGGCGGATCACCTGAAGTCAGGAGTTCAAGACCAGCCTGACCAAAATGGAGAAACCCTGTCTCTACTAAAAATACAAAATTAGCCAAGCGTGGTGGCACATGCCTGTAATCCCAGCTACTTGGGAGGCTGAGGCAGGAGAATCGTTTGAATCCGGAAGGCAGAGGTTGTGGTGAGCCGAGATCACACCACTGCCTTCCAGCCTGGGCACCAAGAGCGAAACTCCATCTCAGAAAAAAATAAAAAAGAAAAGCCAGCTGTAATGTAAGTGGCATCATATCCTGGCGCTTGGCTCCCTGCATGGATTCGTACTCTGATTTTCCATTTGCTGTCCTCTCCCGCACCCTGCCCCCGCCCCCGCCGTCACCATCGTAGGTGGACGGAGGCTGACGTGTGTGCCGTAGCTTTGCAGGTGTGTCACCATCAGAGGTGGACGGAGGCTGATGCGTGTGCCGTGGCTTTGCAGGTGTGTCACCATCAGAGGTGGACAGAGGCTGATGGGTGTGCCGTGGCTTTGCAGGTGTGTCACCATCAGAGGTGGACAGAGGCTGATGGGTGTGCCGTGGCTTTGCAGGTGTGCTGCTGTCAAGGGTGTGAGCAGTGCCCTGGAATCTCTGGGAAATGGGGTTCCCTTTTCTGAGCATCACCCTGACCATGGCGCCTCCTGATGGAATGTACTTCCTGGAACGGGTGTAAGAACACAGGCGCAGGGACACACAGACATGCACACATCCTGTTGCGGACACACCTGCAGATACATGGACTCACGCAGATGCAGGTGCACAGAGACATGCAGACAGACATGCACGCCAAGCACTGAGGACTGTGGCACCCAGGGATATTGGCATACTGACAGCACAGGGATTTAGGATCCGTTTGGAAAGGCATACCTAGAAGTACTGCGGTAGGTAGTCAGGGGGCCTAGCGGCTTCTCCTGTGTGCAACACGTCCTCTCAGATGCACACATTGTGTGGACAGCAGTATTTTCACAGTTACATCTGTTTCCATTTCCTGAAGTGGAATATGAGTTAATCAAGTTCTTGGAATTACATAATTAGCAAATCCACAAAATTGTCTTTCTTATACTTCTTTGCAAAAGTTTTATGTGTTTAAACGAACGCTTCTGGCCAGGCGCGGTGGCTCACGCTTGTAATCCCAGCACTTTGGGAGGCCGAGGCGGGTGGATCACGAGGTCAGGAGATCGAGACCACAGTGAAACCCCGTCTCTACTAAAAATACAAAAAATTAGCCGGGCGTGGTGGCGGGCGCCTGTAGTCCCAGCTACTCGGAGAGGCTGAGGCAGGAGAATGGCGTGAACCCGGGAGGCGGAGCTTGCAGTGAGCCAAGATTGCGCCACTGCACTCCAGCCTGGGCGACCGAGCGAGACTCTGTCTCAAAAAAATAAAAAATAAAAAATAAACGAACGCTTCCAATTTGAAAGGCTTAGCTGAGTTTGATGTTTCTGCATGAAAATGGACACATTCGATTTTAAGTGTCCCCTAATCCATTATCAAGACACAATCTCTTGACTAATCGAGCGGTTTACAAATACCTAAGTGTCCCTATCCTTCCCTGCTGGTGTGTAACTGGTGATCTGAACCACTGGGGCGTCGCTGTTCTCGTCGCAGGCACTGCCCCACCGTCCTCGCCGTGTCTGGAAGCGCAGCAGAGCCCACGAGCTACCTGAGGATTGCGTTGGGCTCCAGGCAGCTCTGGTACAGCAGACCGGTCCCCAGGTGTTCCTGCTGTGGCCCCTGAGCTTTGGGTGCATTTATCATGTTTGAGTATTGAGATCTCATTCATTCTATGGTTTTCGATTCACAGAATTTTCCTATTTGATGATTTTATCAGTTGACTGGGAGGAAGATTTAGTAGATGGATTATGGAGGACTTCTGAATTTTAAAGAACTATTATTAAATTTGGTTTCTTTTTCTTTTTTAAATCTTTCTTGTTTAGGTTTGTTCGGACAGTGTTACCATTTTCTCAGGAATTTCAAAGAGATAAGCAGCCTAACGCACAACCTCAGTATCTGCACGGATCCAAGGTAGGCTCCAATGTGTTCGTGTTACGAGCTTCAAGCTCATAACGAAGCATGTTTTGAAGTGTAGTTTTAATTGGTTTGGTTGCAGTGACCTAAATGTATCGCGCTGTGTATAAAATGTTATTTTTTTTTTCCATTCTGTTAGCATCTTCCTGAAGAGTAGCAGTAATTTAAAACAAAAACTAGCCAACCCACCCAAATCAGTGCTTATCTAAAACTAGCACGTATGTAGTGTTGGGACAGCTCTGGCCTTGTGAGAGGTGTCAGGCTGGGCCTGGCCTCATTCCCGGCACAAACACAAGTGAGATTGTTGGAAGATTACAGGTTTAGAAACATCGAGCTGAGAAGACAAGTGGAAGAGGCTCAGGTGCCTTCCTGAGACAAGGAGGCCCAGGGTGGCCGTAAGGCCTGACGGGAGGAGCTGAGCTGGAAAGGTGAGCCCAGGGAAGGTCTGACATCCAGAAACAAGGATGTCAGCCTGTGCCTGGAGGGTGGAAACCCGGAGCACCGGGGTCTACCATGTGTGAGATAGGATGATGTCCACACGGGGGGTGGCTGGGCTTGTCACAAGTCTGAGTATTATTAAGGGCTAGTTTCTTCATGTTTCAAGCACCCGTATGATTTAGTAGGGAAAATATAAACACTGTAGCAAAGAAGAGAGATGAAATGAGCAGACACCCCACAAAAATAGAGCAGAGCAAATACAAGCAGATCCCCAGCCTCAGCGGAGCTGGGGGAGGAACAGTGATGGCGGCAAGAGCCAGCGGGCCCCAGGATGAGGGCAGAGGACCCAGCTTCCCTGTGAAGAGCAAAACCATCTTCCCGCTGCGAGCCGCGGTGTCCCCGGGCTCTGCGGTGGGGAAGGCTGCCAGCACTCATCAATATGTAAGTGTCCTCGCTCGTAGGAAGCGGGGACAATCACAGGACATTGTCTACCCCATCTGCCCAATGCCTGGAGCCAGGATGGGGAGGGCCCAGGCCCTGCCGCTCGCACGCGGCCTGCACCTGGACACTTTCTAAAGCACCAGCCGGCTCTGAGTGGCGGAAACAGTGTTTTCCACTCATTCCTTTCTAACCCTGTGTTCTTCAGAGCGAGATCTTCTCACTCCAGTCCTCTGGGCGTCTTCCTTCTCCTTACAGGGCAGTGCCTTGGACCTGGCAGGAGCGCAAGTGTTTGCACGTGGGAAACGGCAAACACCCGAATCAGGGCATTGGTTTTTGGAGGGCCCAAGCCTCGGCATACGCTGCCCGTCTCTCCCGCCCCTGAAAAGAGCGAGTGTGGGCCGGGGGTGGCCTTTTTACGGCACTCAGAGCATCTCTGAGCAGGAGAGACAGGTCGTCTGAACTGTGTGCAGTGATGTGATGAAGGGGATGTGAGACTCCTCTTCGGGAAATGGGGCCCACGTGCACCAAGGGTGACTGTGTAAACGTTATGTCCTTGAAAATATGTTCTTTTTGGGGGGGGGGATGGAGTCTCGCTTTGTCACCCGTGCTGGAGGGCAGTGGCACGATCTCGGCTCACTGCAGCCTCCGCCTCCTGGGTTCAAGTGATTCTCCTGCCTCAGCCTCCTGAGTAGCTGAGATTACAGGTATGCAACACCATGCCTGGCTAATTTTTGTATTTTTGGTAGAGATGGGGTTTCACCATGTTGGCCAGGCTGGTCTCCAACTCCTGACCTCAGGTGATCTGCCCGCCTCAGCCTCCCAAAGTGCTGGGATTACAGGTGTGAGCCACTGTGCCTGGCCATCTTTAGCGTTTTAGGGGTTGTTTTTTAGCAATGTTATGATGGCAATTGAAAAAAATACAATTCAGATCCTCCCTAGGGTGCAGATGTTTGAAGGAAATGGGTTCTTGCCTTTCACAAAGACAAGATTAAAGGCCGGGGTGGGGGGCGGCCTTGCCTGCCTTGGGGAGAAAAATGTCAGGGCTGGGAGCCTCGCTGACACATGGTGGGCCAGGGTCGCCAATGCCTGGAGAACATGGGACAGGCTCATTCCATCATTCCACACTCCGCGTTCTTGAGGCTGTTGGCAGGTGCCGCCTCCGCAGTGCCCCTCCACCCTGTCTCTGTCCTTAGCCTCTCCTAATGGCTGTGGAACTGTGAGTGGACACACAGTTTGTGTGATTCTGGGCTTCATGCGGCTGTGTTGGTGCCCCAGGAGGGCGTCCAGACAGGTACCTGGGCGCCAAGAATGCAGTGACCGGGTCTCTCCTCTGTGGGGCAGGGTGGGGTGCACGCCTGGGCAGGGGTACGCCACAGCTGTTACGGGGCTGCCCCTCACTTCCCGAAGCCCTGTGGGTGGTTAAGAACTCACCTCCATTCTGCTCCACATGGAACTCCCATGTTCTTTCTAGCAAGGATTGAAGTTGACTTTTTTTCTTTTTTCTTTTTTTTTTTTTTTTGAGATGGAGTCTCCTCTGTCACCTAGGATGGAGTGCAGGGTGCAATCTCGGCTTACTGCAACCTCCACCTCCTGGGTTGAAACAATTCTCCTGCCTCAGCCTCCCAAGTAGCTGGGATTAAAGACGTCTGCCACCATGCCCGGCCAATTTTTTGTATTTTTTTTTAGTAGAGATGGGGTTTCACCATGTTGGCCAGGTTGGTCTTGAACTCCTGACCTCAAATGATCCACCCACCTTGGCCTCCCAAAGTGTTGGGATTACAGGCATGAGCCACTGGTGGCGCCCAGTTGAAACTGACTTTTAGGCAATAATTAGTTATACTCAAAAGGATGTTTCTTGATTAGAGTAAGTGTTCTGATGCTTCTGCTTCTGAAAGGAAAATGTGGCATTTTGCCTTTAGAACTGAAGGAAATGTTATTTTAGAAGATAGGGCTAGAATGTTTGGCGAGTAAGAATAATTTCTTGGGTCTCTGTGAACTAAAAGATTTACTGTGGGCTTCTCTTGACTTTGACATTTTTAATCTCTGTTTTAAACATAACAATAAAATACGTTTTTGTCACTCTCTGATAGAGAAGCGTTTGTGCACAGAGGGCACTGGGCAGAGAGGTTCCTCTGTCACCCCCGTCTGGAGAGGACGGCTGTGGAAGCGAGGGAGGCGGGCCAAGGGTGGGCAGGCGACCCGACTGCGTGGGGCCGTGCACCTGCAGTTCTGATGGATCGAGTCCTGGAAGGGGCCTCCTGGGGTTGGTTTTTGAGATCCCAGGATAGCACTGTGGTGACGTCTTTGCTGCCCAGTGTGTCTGTGTGCCCTTTGTGGTGTTAAAGGCTGTTGACACACATTTTTATTCTCCAGGATTTTCCTCCAGGAGTGCAGGGAGGCACTGTTGCTTCCATTAAGACACCGACATGAGCCCGCTGTTCCAGGGTGGTGGTGCAGGGTGCACATTTGCCTTGAGTCAGCCCCTACACCACCAGAGCACCCTGCTGCCCTGTGTGCATGGGCACCACCTCAGGGATGGCTCCAGGGAATGTGCACTTGGAGGCGTTTGCAAAGCTGATGCTCTTTTGGAGGGAAAGAAAGATTTGATGATGTGAATTTGATTTTTTTTTTAAATTCAACTATTTGCAACTGAACTTGAACCTCACTGTAAGAGATTTCTGCCTCCGTTTCAGAAACTGTGTTTGTGTTGTTTTTGTTAAAACCCAAACTAGTACATGGTTTTTTTTTGTTTTTGTGGGTTTTTTTGGGTTTTTTTTGTTTGTTTTTTTGAGACAGAGTCTGTCCCCCAGGCTGGAGTACAGTGGTGTGATCTTGCCTCACTGCAACCTCCAGTGATTCTTGTGATTCCAGTGATTCTTGTGCCTCAGCCTCCCGAGTAGTTGGGATTACAGGCGTGCACCACCACGCCTGGCCAATTTTTGTATTTTCAGTCGAGACAGGGTTTCACCATGTTGGCCAGGCTGGTCTCGAACTCCTGACCTCAGATGATCCACCCACCTCAGCCTCCCAAAGTGCTGGGATAAAGGCGTGAGTCACTGTGCCTGGCCATAAACCAGTAATTTTTTTTTTTTTTTTTTTTTTTTGAGACAAGGTTTTTGCTTTGTCACCCATGCTGGATTGCAGTGGTGCAATCACAGTTCACTGAAACCTCTGCCTCCCGGGCTCAAGCAATCCTCCTGCCTCAGCCTCCCAAGTGGCTGGGACTACAGGCATGCACCACCACATCTGGCTAATTTTTGTGTTTTTTGTAGAGACGGGATTTCACCATGTTGCACAGGCTGGTCACGAACTCCTGAGCTCAAGCAGATCTCCTGCCTCGGCCTCCCAAAGTGCTGGGATGTAGGCATGAGCCACCGTGCCCAGCCCTAAACCAGTAATTTTCTATTAGATTATTTAGACATATGCAAGTGACACTGATGTTGCCCACCACCCACTCAAAAAAAGGCTGGATACTAAAAGATGATATCTGAGCTGAGTCGTGTGCTCACAGCAGACAGCCTTTGTACTCACAAGCACTCGTGTGCCACGTGCACTTGCTTCTTCTGCAGTATGAGTCACAGTGTATTATCTGTGTGATTATGGAATACACAGGAATCCACTCAGATTAGTGCTTTTTTTATGAATAGCGAACTAGGGCTAGTCTCTTGCAGGAAGAAAATAAACTTAGATGAGGGACCCATTTATGCAATGTTATCTTTTTGGTTCTTGGTCATGTCACCACTTACAGCACGTCTGCTTCTCAGTAAGACACCCTTTGGAGCACATTAACTAGTATTCTTTATCTCATAAGTAAGATTGTCCCCAATTCACAGATGAAGGCTCAGAGTGTCAAGAATGTCAGAGAACCCAAGCTGCACGACTGGCGAGTCCAGAGCCAGCTCTGTGTGCTGTGACCCACCTCCTCTGCTTGTCGAACGAGGCTGGAGACTGTGTATCAGGCGTGGGCAGCAGAGTCTGTCTTGAACCGAGCTGTGTGACTGGACGTGCAGAGTGCTTCCTCTTCTGAGCTTAAGTCTTTTACAGCATGGTGTTTGTGACGGTGCCCTTGCCCAGAAGTAGTGCCTCCTCCCACTCCCTGAGTAGTTAAGTCACATCTGCTGTTTGTTACCCTAGCTGTGTTGTCTCTCGGGTGTGTCATCTTTGGTGTGAGCTTAGTCTACCGGGAAACTGGACACTGGGCAGGGGGCCAGAGGCCTGGGACCATGTGTTCATTGAGTGATGCCTCCTCTGACAGCTGTCATGCCGAGCCAGTCAGGGTGGGTCTGAGAATGAATTCTCTCACTTGTAACATGAGGTCATTAGATTTCACTGATGACTTTCATGTTCTTCTTTTCAAACACAAACCTGTTTGAACCTGTTATCAACCAAAAATATTACACAGAATCCCAGCACGTAAAGCCCAGGGTGCTGCTCTGAGGAGAGGCTGGGAGGAGGGTGTGTGGACGAAGATCTGTAGATGGTTTCTTCCAGGTTGCAAGGGGCCGCAGGGCTTGGGCCTGGGACAGACACTGGGTGGGGTTTCTGTCCTTCAGTGTTGTCTAATCTGGTCACTGTACTATTTTATAATCAGTTTTGGCTCTTTGTTTTGGGGGGTCTCATGACCCTCTACACATCTGATGATTCACTAGAAGGACTCACAGAACTCAGTCTTACAGCTGCAGTTTATTCCAGCAAAGGGGTACAAAGCAGGATCAGTAATGGAAACAGACAGATCAGGCGGAGGCTGAAGAAAGCAGGAGTGGCTGTATTAATATAAGATAAAATCAACTTCAGAGCAAAGAATATTGCCAGGGAGATTACATAATAATAAGTCAAACCACCACGAAGAAAACATAGCAATGCTAAATGTTTATGCATCAAACAACAAGGCTTCTGTACTTGAAGGAAAGACTAATAGAAATAAAGGAGAAGTGAACAGTGCCACAGTTACAGGTGGGGACTTCAACTCTCATTTTAGTAATTGACAGAACAAGTAGACACAAAATCAGCAACAGTAGAAAAGAACTGAACACCACTATCGACCAACAGGATCTAACTGATGTGTGTAGGATAATCTACCCCACAACAGCAGAATATATACGTTTTTCAGATTCCCATGAAACATTCACCAAGATAGACCATACCCTGGGCCATAAAACTCACCTCAACAAAGGCCGGGCGCGGTGGCTCACGCTTGTAATCCCAGCACTTTGGGAGGCCGAGGCGGGTGGATCACGAGGTCAGGAGATCGAGACCACGGTGAAACCCCATCTCTACTAAAAATACAAAAAATTAGCCGGGCGTGGTGGCGGGCACCTGTAGTCCCAGCTACTCGGAGAGGCTGAGGCAGGAGAATGGCGTGAACCCGGGAGGCGGAGCTTGCAGTGAGCTGAGATTGCGCCACTGCACTCCAGCCTGGGTGACAGAGCGAGACTCCGTCTCAAAAAAAAAAAAAAAAACTCACCTCAACAAAATTTAAAGAACTGAAATCCTATGGAGAGTGTTCTCCAACCACAGTGAACTCAAACCAGAAACCAATAATAAAAAGATAACCAGGAAATCTCTATATGCTTGGAAATTAGCACACTTTTAAATAATCCTTGGATCGAAGAGGAAATCTCGAGAATTTTAAAAATACATTGAATTGAATGAAATGCAAATATATCAAGATTTATTTGATATATACAGCTAAAGAAGTGATTGATTTATTTATTTGATTTATTTGGTATACAGCTAAAGAAGGGCTGAGAGGGAAATTTATAGCACTGAATACTCACAGTAGGGGTCTCCTGCTATCTGCACCCATGTCCTTAGACAAGCTGAGGGGTGTCCTTCTGCAGGAACCACCTTGATATGTTTTGGCTCTACGTCCCCACCCAAATCTCATCTGAAATTGTAATCCTCATAACCCCCATGAGTCAAGGGAGGGACCTGGTGGGAGGTGATTGGATCATGGGGGTGACGATGTTCTCGTGATAGTGAGTGAGTTCTCACGAGATCTGATGGTTTTATAAGGGGCTCTTCCCCTTCGCACTCTCTTCTCATTCCTGCCACCTTGTGAAGAAGGTGCCTGCTCCCCCTTCACCTTCCGCCATGATTGAGGTTTTCTGAGGCTTCCCCAACCATGTGGAACTATGAGTCAATTAAACCTCTTTCCTTTATAAATTACCCAGCCTCAGGTATTTCTTTATAGCAGGGTGAAAATGGACTAATACAGGAAATTGGTACTGGTAGAGTGGAGTACTGCTATAAAGATACCTGAAAATGTGGAAGTGACTTTGGAACTGGGTAACAGGCAGAGGTTGGAACAGTTTGGAGGGCTCCAAAGAAGGCAGGAAAATGTAGGAAAGTTTGGAACTCTCTACAGACTTGTTGAATGTTTTTTGTTTGTTTGTTTGTTGAGATGGAGTCTCACCCTGTTGCCCAGGCTGGAGTGCAATGGCGCAATCTCAGCTCACTGCAACCTCCGCCTCCCGGGTTCAAATAATTCTCCTGCCTCAGCCTCCCAAGTAGCTGGGATTACAGGTGCCCACCACCACGCCCAGCTAATTTTTTTGTATTTTTAGTGGAGACAGAGTTTCACCATGTTGGCCAGGCTGTTCTCAAACTCCTGACCTTGTGATCCGCCCACCTCAGCCTCCCAAAGTGCTAGGATTACAGGCCTGAGCCACCGCTCCCGGCCTGTTGAATGGTTTTGACCAAAATGCTGATGGTGCTATGGACAATGAAGTGCAGGCTAAGGTGGTCTCAGATGGAATCGAGGAGCTTGTTGGGAACTGGAGCAAAGGTCACTTTTACTATACTTTAGCAAAGAGACTAGCAGCATTTTGCCCCGCCCTAGAGATATGTGGTACATTGAACTTGAGAGAGATCTGAAATTGGAGTTTATGTTTAAAAGGGAAGCAGAGTATAAAAGTTTGGAAAATTTGCAGCCTGAGGATGTGATGGAAAAGAAACACCCATTTTCTGGGGAGGAATTCAAGCTGGCTGCAGAAATTTGGAACGTCAATCACCAAGACAATGGGGAAAATGTCTCCAGGACATGTACGAGGCAGCCCCTGCCATCACAAACCCAGAGGCCTAGGAGGGAGAAATGGTTTCCTTGGCTGGTGCCCTGCCCCCGTGGCTCCCCCTCCCGCACCCCCCGCCGCCCCCCGCCTTGCAGCTTCAGGACTTGGTGCCCGGCATCCCTGCTTCCCAGTCGCTAAAAGGGGTCAACATATAGCTCAGGCTGTTGCTTCAGAGGTACAAGCCCCAAGCCTTGGTGGCTTCCCCATGGTGTTGGACCACCTAGACTTCAAAGGGTATGTGGAAATGCCTGATTTTCCAGGCAGAAGTTTGCTGTGGGGGTGGAGCCATCATGGAGAACCTCTGCTAGGGCAGTGAAGAAGGGAAATGTGGGGTTGGAGGCCCGCACATGGAGTCCCCACTGGAATACTGCCTAGTGGAGCTGTAAAAAGAGGGCCACCCTCCTCCAGACCCCAGACAGCTTGCACCGTGTACCTGGAAAAGCCGCAGACACTCAATGCCAGCCCGTGAAAACAGCCAGGAGGAGGACTGTACCCTGCAAAGCCACTTGGAGCTGCCCAAGACCATGGAGCCCACATCTTGCATCAGTGTGACCTGGATGTGAGACACGGAGTCAAAGGAGATTATTTTAAAGCTTTAAGATTTAATAACTGCCCCACTGGGCTTTGGACTTCCATGGGGCCTGGAGCCCCTTTGTTTTGGTCCGTTTCTCCCATTTGCAATGGGAGCATTTATCCAATGCCTGTACCCTATTGTATCTAGGAAGTAACTAACTTGTTTTTGATTATATAGGCTCATAGGTGGAAGGGACTTGACTTGTCTCAGATGAGACTTTGGACTTGGACTTTTGAGTTAATGCTGGAATGAGTTAAGACTTTGGGAGACTGTTGGGAAAGCATGATTGTATTTTGAAATGTGAGAACCCATGAGATTTGGGAGGGGACAAGGGCAGAATGATAAGGTTTGGCTGTGTCCCCACCCAAATCTCATCTTGACTTGTAATCCCCATTATGCCCACATGTCAAGGGCGGGACCTGGTGGGAGTTGATTGGTTCATGGGGGTAGTTTTCCACATGCTGTTCTTGTGATAGTGAGTTCTCACGAGATCTGATGGTTTTATAAGGGGCTTCGCCTTTTGTTCTCTCTTATCTTTCCTGCCTTCTTGTGAAGAAGGTGCTTGCTTCCCCTTTACCCTCTGCATAACTAAGTTTCCTGAGGCCTCCCCAGCCATGTGGAGCTGTGAGTCAGTTAAACCTGCCTTTTTTTTTTTTTTGAGATGGAGTCTTGTTCTGTCGCCCAGGCTGGAGTGCAGTGGCGCGATCTCTGCTCACTGCAAGCTCCACCTCCCAGGTTCATGCCATTCTCCTGCCTCAGCCTCCCGAGTAGCTGGGACTACAGGCGCCTGCCACCACGCCCGGCTAATTTTTTGTATATTTAGTAGAGACAGGGTTTCACCATGTTAGCCAGGATGGTCTCGATCTTCTGACCTCGTGATCCGCCCGCCTCGGCCACCCAAAGCGCTGGGATTACAGGCGTGATTCGCCGCACCTGGCCTAAACCTGCTTTTTTTTTAAAATAAATTATGCGGTCTTGGGTATTTCTCTATAGCAGTGTGAAAATGGACTAATACACACCCTAACTACCTTCCTCACCCTCCCACCCCACAGGGGTCTCTCTCCCAGCTCCGGGGGTGCCCTGTGCATCCTGAGAAGGCAGCTCCCCCGGCCCCTTCAGGGTCGGACCTTGGGCATCCTGCTGGGAGACTGGGAGGCAGGGGGAGACTCTGAGTGGTATTCATTTCTCATTCTGACTTCAAAATGGCTTCTAGCAAGTCACCTATTCAACAAATGTTGAAACACCAAATGGTTTTGTTTTCTATTTTAGCAGGTTTCTTTTTGGTGGCAGGCTAAGTAGGTTTTGTAACTGTCCAGTTAAGGGCAGTAGATTTTACCAGTCAGTAGATTCGGACCCGTTCACCTGAGCCTGTGTGTGTTGAGTGATCTTCTCACGCAGTTCTTCATCTGCACATGTGTGCGGGGACCATGCTGAGAGCTCTGTGCCCTGTCTTCCAGGCTTTGAACTTGGCCTACTCCAGCATTTACGGCAGCTACCAGAACTTTGTGGGACCTCCACACTTTCAAGTCATCTGCCGGCTCCTCGGCTACCAGGGTATCGCCGTGGTCATGGAGGAGCTGCTGAAGGTCGTCAAGAGCCTGGTGAGTGTTCCCTGGACATGCTTCCTTCACACAGCCTGGATTCCCTGGGGCACCCACGCCAGAGGGTCTTCTCTGCCTGGACTGTGATTCTCCAACAGCTGGATTCGTTCAGTTAGGCTTCAAACATTTCTGACCATATATAGTTTGATACTTCTCTCATCTTTTCAAACTCAAGAGAATGGGTCCAGGTTATTTTAACTGATACACAGAGTTTTTATTTGTATGTATAGAGAGGGGGTCTTGCTATGTTGCCCAGGCTGGCCTTGAACTCCTGGGCTCCAGAGATCTGCCCATCTTGGCCTCCCAAAGTGCCGGGGTTACAGGCGTGAGCCACCTTGGCCAGCCTGGATTTAGTTTTCTAGACATAACTTACTTTTTATAATTTTTCATCCTTTTTATTATTTTAATCTTCTGTGACTGACCATGTAAGAGTTTGGTCACTTGGCACAGCCATCACCCCGTGACCCAAACGGGTCCTTCCAGGACCTGCTGGGGACTCTGCCCCAAAACATGTGGCAGCTTGGAGGGTGTTAGGATTGCTGACCTCACCACAGCTGAGCCTGGGGCCGCACCCAGGAGCACAGACGGCGTCCTGGAGGACCCTGGAGCTGGCAGTGCTCACGATGCTGGGGTGCATCCCCATAGGAGACACCTGGAGACAAAGCTCTCCCCTCACTGTGGCACACCGGGACCACTTTCATCTTCAAAGAGGAGTCCGGTTTCAGAACATGAATTCAGTCATGGGAAGCCACCTGGTGATGGTTGCTCTCTCTCCAGGAGTGGATTTTATTCCCCAGCCAGACAATCCTGCAGCCTTGCTTGTTACCGAGCTCTTTGCTAACAGACTTGTTTCAGGGTGTGCGCCGGCCACAGGCATTAGCAGAGCGGAGTGGGGCGGCTGACGCAGCCTGTCTTGTCTCCCCCGCAGCTGCAAGGCACGATCCTGCAGTACGTGAAGACGCTGATGGAGGTGATGCCCAAGGTCTGCCGCCTGCCCCGGCACGAGTACGGCTCTCCCGGTGAGTGCGGGCGTGTGGAGCTCGCAGTGCTGTCCGTGGAGAGGTCAGAAAGGAATTCAAGTCAGAAATTCTGGAGAAGGATTAGATTTGCCACGTGGGAGGAGGCAGTAGACAGACAGTTGCACCTTACAACCAGGAAGAGGTGTGTTGGGGTCACTGTCTGCAGGCGAGGAAGCTGAGGTCAGCCTGCAAGAGTTGAGATGACAGAGCCCTGAACACCACGCTCTCCCGCGCCCCGACGAAAGAACCGCTGCACGTTGAGGCGAGAGAGCCGACTGCCGGGTCCTGCTGCCCTGCTGGGCCTATAGGGACTTGAGGCTCAGAGACAGGCCCACCAAGGTGGTGCAAGGCCTGCCCCTGCCCCTAGGCCGTCCCATCCATCTGCAGGTCCGGCTGCGGGGCCCTCAGGCAGGTGTGCTCTTAGGGACAGGCCCACGTGACTTGCTGTGGGCTGGTTTGGAGCTATGCAAATAAATAGCTTTAGTGATCTCAAAAAGCATCGTCTCATAAAATTGTATGACAGGGACCTTTGTCACGTAACAAAACTGCTTTTAGTCTCTTACCTGGCCGAGTTTTCTTGAAAGCTGGACAGTTGAACACTAGCCTTGTGTTGTAAAGTGACTTGAGCCTGCACGTGGGTGACCAACGAGGCACTGTCCTGATGGGCAGTCAGTCAGCGTGGCTGAGCTCTTGAACACGTTCTCAGGACTTCTTGCTTTTTGGCACCTCCCCAGGGCTCTTGCTGGTGTTTGAGGAGACGATCAGGTGTCCCCCTCAGCCACCATGGGGAATTAGCCGTCGGCACGGCCCTGGCTCAAGAGAATCTGATTTCAGTTTATTGTCAGAAAGTAGATGAGGAATGCTGGGATGATTAAAACCAATGCTTATGTCGTGACTAGAGATGGAAGTTTCAGATGTTGAGGAGGGAGCCATTTCCCAGTGTGGTACAGGGAAAGCTTGTTGGGAATGACACAGGTGCAGGAGTGTCCCCGCCCCCGCCAAGTGGGGCTGAGTCCCTGCAGCGGTGCTGAGAGCTGGGAGGAGCAGAGGGGTCGTGTCAGGCCGCTGGTCCTTGGGGAAGGGGCACTCAGGCAAGACCTGCCGGTTCAAGGGTTTAAGGTCTGCTGAGCCTCCTGCTTTGCTCTTCCCAGGGTAGTTTCGGCCCCTCCTGATGCCACGTTCATTGTGCAGTCAGCTGCTGGTTTCTGTCTGGGCTGGAATTGAAGCTGTAGATTGGCTGGGAAACGTTGACCTTCTGTCCCATATTTGCACCTTGTGTCTTTTTGTGCCTTATTCCGCTGTCAGGGATGCCGCTGAGACGCCTGCTTTGCTCTGGAGCTGGCCTGGTGTGCGGCCTCCCGTTGGGTGTGCTGTTAGTTAGCTGCAGGCTTTAGATGCCCTTTCTCATATTAGGTGCGGCCCCTTCCATGCCTGCGAAGAGAGATTGTATTTTTTCAAATACCTTGTCTGCCCCCACTGGGGATGTGGTGCAGCCTTTATCCTTGTCACGTGGTGACGTTTCCTATCATCATAGCCTTCCCGAAAGATATGGGGTTGAGTTGAAAAGAGGCCTCAGAGCTGAGGCCCAGGGTCACATGGTGTGTGGAGAACGTGCCCAGGTGGCGAATAAACCACTGCTGCAGGGAAGATGCTGGGGATGGGACGTTGTGGCCGTCCTTATAGCCAGGCTTGATGGCGGTGTCAGAACGGCAGGTGCTCCTGGCTGTGGACCCAGGCTGCTAGGGCCCGGCCCCCTCCAGTCCCCCAACCCCACCTCACTCCTGCCACCGTAGGTATCCTGGAGTTCTTCCACCACCAGCTGAAGGACATTGTGGAGTACGCAGAGCTGAAGACGGTGTGCTTCCAGAACCTGCGGGAGGTGGGGAACGCCATCCTCTTCTGCCTGCTCATTGAGCAGAGCCTGGTGAGTGGCCCCCCACCGACCCCGCCCGCCCCGCCCCAGCCCACCCCAGCCCACCCCACCCCACCCCACCAGCCAGGGGAGGGCTTTCTTTGGCGGGTTCTTTAGTGGGGGTGTGGCAACAGCAGTGCAGTAAAGCATCATTTGTTTTTTCGTGGCTATTGAGACTTTAGTTTGAATTTGTTCCCTTCAATTGAAAAACAAAAATGTACTGTAGTTCACTCTCAAGAATGTTTCTCTGTGTTAACATCATAAAACTGTTTTATTATGTGATGTTTTCAACATCTAAATGAACACATGTGGCGTGCCTGTAAGGTATAAGGCATTGCTGCACAGGAGGGCTCTCTGCATGCCTGAGGCCGCTGAGCCGTTGAAGTGTGGCTCAGTGTGACCGAGGAACTGAGTGCTAAATGTTATTGAATTATCACTGATTTAAATTTGGCTTCACGTGCCCCATGGTGGACAGCACGAGTGGCCAGCATGAAAGGGGAGCCCCCAGGAGCCCACCCCCTCTTAGGACATGGCACAGTGGACGCCTCGCATTTTCGACTGGCCGCCTTTTTATGGTGCTGTCTGGCTGTCCCTCTGTCCTGTACATCACAGCAGCTCAGTTTATAACCTCCTGGGCTGGGAAAGCCAGTGGGAAATGGAATCTCAGGTGGCCCTCTCCTGCCTTCCGTCGTGACTAACGAGGTGGGCATCTCTGTTCATTCGTTGCGTCTTCTTGTTTCTTTTCCTGCGAAATGCCCCATTGAGTTCTTTTGCCTATTTTTTTTTTTTTTTGTGAGACGGAGTCTTGCTCTGTCGCCCAGGCCTGAGTGCAGTGGTGCGATCTCAGCTCACTGCAAACTCCACCTCCCGGGTTCACGCCATTCTCCTGCCTCAGCCTCCAAATTAGCTGGGACTACAGGCACCCGCCACCACGCCCAGCTAATTTTTTGTATTTTTAGTAGAGACGGGATTTCACCGTGTTAGCCAGGCTGGCCTCCAACTCCTGACTTTGTGATCCACCCGCCTTGGCCTCCCAAAGTGCTGGGATTACAGGCGCGAGCCACCGCGCCCGGCCTCCCAAAGTGCTGGGATTACAGGCGCGAGCCACCGCGCCCGGCCTCTTTTGCCTATTTTTCTACAGCTCATTCTATATAGACTCTTTATGTGCTGCACATATTGTAAATTCTTCTCCCATTTGTGGCTTACCTTTTCACTCTGATAGTGGTGATTTTTGATAAAATTGCTCTTAATTTGGATGTAGCCTTTTTTTTTTAATGATTAGCACTTTCTGTATTTTTTTTTTTAATCTACCATCTGCACATGGAACTTTCAGTATCTTTTTAAAGATGTTTTCCCTGCCTTGGGGTCATGAAGACATTCCTTTACATTCTCATCTAAAGATTTGAAGCTTTGCCTTCTGCATGGAAGTTTGTAATCCTTCTGGAGTTGGTCTTTGTGTATAATGTGAGAGGCAGAGGAAGCTTCTTTCTCTCTCTGTGGAGACCCGGTTGTCCCTCCTCTAGTGGCTGAAGGGCTCCTTCTCCCGTTGCTGACCAGTAGTGTCCCCTGCCGTCTGCCAGCTTTTCATGGGCACACCGGCCTGTCTCCTGGCTTTCTGCCACATCCCACAGGTCCAGGCATCTGTCTCTGGCATCATAGCACGTTGTCTTGCTCATCGTTGCTCTAACATGACTCTCGAGTCCCCACTTGCCGCGTTCCCTGCCCTTCCTCCTCCTTCTTCAGCATGTTCCCTCCTCAGGGCTCTTTGCTCTGCCCTGTTCTGGGATTGGTTTGCCACATGCCCTGGCGAAGCGTATTGGCTTGTGCATGGGAACGGCACTGTGTCTCCAGAGCTGCCTGGGGAGGGCCTTTTCTATGTTGTTTCCCAAAGCAGTCTCTTGTCTTTAGGTCTCTGGTAGCTTTGCAAAGGCAGAGCTGTGTTTGGGAAGAACAGGGAGAGGGTGGTCTGTACACAGTTCAGGGCATTGCTGTCAGACTGCCAGGCCTCTGGGGACTGAGCGTATGGACCAGCTGCCTCACACCAGCCTGTGCAGGGAAAGAGAATGTGTTGGCTCACATGTCAGGGGAGTCCCAGGTCAGGCGTGACACGCCTGGGAGCTGACAGCCTCCATCAGACCGGCATCTTCGGCTCCCTCTATGCCTGCACTCCTAGGCAGACCCTCTCCAGGTGGTTTCAAAGAGGGACTGCAGCAGCCCCAGGCCTTCATTGTCCCGGCCACTCACAGGCTTGGCGGGGACCCCAAGTAGCATCTCCTCCCATGCTCCCCTCGACACTGTGAGTGTGAGGGGCACAAGATGGAGAACCCACCAGTGTCTCAGGCCAGCAAGAAGCCAGTATCCAGGGTGGCCCTGCTCAAAGGACATGTTCCCCAAATAATTGTGAATTGTTAAAAACCAGATATGTTAGGAAGCATCTCTTTAAGTATAATCTCTCGTTATGAATTTTAAATATTTAATACAGGAATATTCCTTTCATGGGCGACTTTTCCTGAACTTACAGCATAAGGCACGCCCTATCTCATCTGCTATCTTAGTCCGTTTTGTGTTGCTGTGGCAGTGCCTGAGACTGAGTAATTTATAAAGAAAAGGAGTTTATTTGGCTCATGACTCTGGAGGCTGGGAAGTCCAAGATCAGGCAGCCCATCTGTCAGGGTCTCAGGCCGCTTCAGCTCCTGGGGAGCAGAGAAGGGGAAGCAGGTGTTGCCAAGAGAACAAGCATGAGAGGCAGCCTTGCTTACAACAACCTGCTCTTGCAGGAACTCATCCATCCCCACAAAAACTAGCCCAATTGTGGGAGAACTGACCCAGTCCTGTAAGACATCCATCACCTCTCAAACAGACCACCTTCCAACACTGCTACATTGGCAATTAAATGTCACCATGAGTTTTGGCAGGGACAAAGCACATACAAACCATAGCCTCCATGTATGTCCAAGCCTGAGGATGCCTGTCTGGTCATTGGTCTCAGGTCGGGGAGGTGAGACCCGAGCTTTTCTAATGGGGAGACAGCCTTGTAGAATTGATTGAGATAGTGTCAGGGACCCCTTCGGGCTGGTTTCTCTTCTGTCCAGCTGCCCTTTTTTGAAATAAGATGAAGTGTCAAAAGCTTTTCTTTACCTTTTTTTTTTTTTTTTTTAGACTGGAGTTTCGCTTTTGTTGCCCAGGCTGGAGTGCAGTGGCACAATCTCGACTCACCACAAACTCTACCTCCTGGGTTCAAGTGATTCTCCTGCCTCAGTCTCCCGAGTAGCTGGGATTACAGGCATGCACCACCACACCCAGCTAATTTTTGTATTTTTAGTAGAGATGGGGTTTCTCCACGTTGGTCAGGCTGGTCTCAAACTCCCAACCTCAGGTGATCTGCCCGCCTCACCCTCCCAAAGTGCTGGGATTACAGGCATGGGCCACTGTGCCTGGCCTGACATTCTTTACATAAACAAACTCTTGTGGTTCTGTAATTATTTATGTCCATCCCAGGACTCATGGACATAAATAATTATAGAACCACAAGAGTTTGAAGCAGGCA
Source organism: Hylobates moloch (assembly GCF_009828535.3). Taxonomy (NCBI): domain Eukaryota; kingdom Metazoa; phylum Chordata; class Mammalia; order Primates; family Hylobatidae; genus Hylobates; species Hylobates moloch. Next base: position 291,159 of record NW_026652284.1, read on the forward strand.
GGACAGAATTTACTGGGACAATCTCTTAGCTTAAAGGCATGGTTTCTGTGCATTGTCATGGCAACAGTTGGCCCTCTGTTGGCTTCTGGATGGAGTGTGATGCTGCATTAGAAACAGGGAAAGAGAAGCGGAGCAGATGGTGTCTGGCCGGCGTTTGGCACTGGATTGACGTTGATTAGTATGGAAAAGTCTGCTTTTCTTCCTCTTGGTCTTAGTTTTGCCATCATCTCTGGGAGGTCCTTAGAAGTTAAAATCTCATTGTCAGTATTTCTTGATTTTCTGATAGCTGTTTCTTTGTTTAATCATTTCTTTTACTCCTATGGAACTTTAAGATTTCAGCATGGCTGTAGGGTAGGAGGCACTGAAGGCTCCATCATCTTCTGCCTGCTCCGAGGGGGTGGTGAGCACACTGTGGTCTGAAGAGGCCTTCCTGGTGGCCTAAGAGCCCTCACCTCTAAAGATGAACAGCAGTTGCTCAATTTTTGACCATCTTTGGGTTCTTGGTGGATTTGGGGGGTTCTGCTGTCCTCATCATCCTGGCGGTACATTTTCTCTCTATATATACATTATTCTGGAGAATGGACCTTGTGTGGTTTTTATTACCTCTGTAAAGGAGCTTGTGACCCAAGAGTAGTTCGGCATGATGGCCCAGAACTTTGTTTTGGGCTCTGTAGGGAATGAGTGGATGCAGACACCAGGGTAGGCCACCCCTGCTCCTTCCATCTCCCGTGTTGTTTGCAGGAGACGCCCCTTCCTTCTGTCGGTGTGGTGGGATCTTGTCATAAACTGTGATTCTTAAGAGCCTGGTGGCAAATTAGCAGGGAAGGATGGGGCGAGAGCTTTTAGTAAATCCTGGAAAACAGAGCACACATTCAACACTGGGTCTTACCTGTGTCTATATTTACATTAATTAAATGTAACTAAAAATAAAATTCAGTTCCTCAAGTGCCAAGCCACATTCCAAGTACTTAATAGGCATGCGTGGCTGGTAGCTGCCGGAATGGACAGGACAGACAGAAGCATTTCCATCATCCCAGAAACCTCAACAGGCTACTTAGAGTTTATTTTATGCTAAAAGGCAAAGAGGTTCTTTGTTTTCAGCACCAGATCGCTCTCTGTGGCGAGATACCCTTCCTGGCATGACCTTCTCTTTCCCTGCTCTAGTCTTTAGAAGAAGTGTGTGACCTGCTGCACGCGGCTCCCTTTCAGAACATCCTGCCGCGAGTCCATGTGAAAGGTGAGCCTGCTGACCCCCACTAGGCAGTCCAGACTGCCCTTTGTGGGGGTGATGCCCACTCTGTGCAGCCGGAGAGCTAAGGACCAGTGCAGATTGTGGGTTTGGCACCTGTTCAGTCATACCCAGGGGTAATGAGGAGTCTACAGAACCTAGTTAAATGAAGATTGAGAAATAGAGCTGCAATGATATGATGTCTTAGAATTGCTTCCAAATATCAATAGCATGGGAGCAGGGGGAGTTGGGTATATAAGAAGCAGAGTGGCCATGAGTTGATAATTGTAGTGGATGATGGGTACAGGCTCATTGTGCCATTTTCTGCTTTCGATTACATTTGGAATATTCAATAAATGAAAAGTGAATATTGAGCAGAAAATTGGTTCTGCCAGTTTGAATTAAAATATTAAATGAGCCAGTTCTGTAAAATAATTTTCAAAGAGAATCTATATCCATAATGTTAACTTAAAAATCTTTTGTTTTTTAAACAAATGTAAACCTTTGCAATTACCGTTTCATACAAAGGAGCAGAATATAGTAAAATATTTTTTCTACTGCAGAGGGGGAGAGACTTGATGCCAAAATGAAAAGACTAGAATCAAAGTACGCCCCGCTGCATCTTGTCCCACTGATTGAAAGACTGGGGACCCCTCAGGTAACGTGTGCTGTGATGGCTGTGGCTGTTGCAAGCTGGGCATCCATGCCAGGCCAGGTGGCCTGGTTGGGAGCCAGACTGGAAGGCATTGTGAAGTCTAGTGGCTGCGCGGCCGCTCAGGCCTCAGTGTTGCAAGTGGGGTGTGCACCGGGACTGCTTCCCGGGGTGGTGGGGGATTCAGATGAGCTAACGCCTGGAAAGGGCCTAGCACACCACCTGGCACATAAGACTCACACAGAAAACATCACTTTCACTGTCCAGCCCTTCATGACGAAGGCTTTCCCATAGGTGTTTAAGAACAGAAGAAATTAGGCCAGGAGGCAAGGTGTCAGGGTAGAATTCTACAGTGATCCAGCTGCTTATGCTAAGTCAGGGTTTCTCAGCCATTTCAGACCAGATAACTCTATGGTGGGGGCTGGGGTGCCCTGTGCATTGTAGGATGTTTAGCAGCATCCCGGGCCTCCACACTAGCTGCCAGTAGACCCACTCCACCCAAAACATTTTTCCAGGGCTGGGCACCATGGTTCATTCCTGTCATCCCAGCACTTTGGGAGGCCAAGACAGGAGTTCGAGACCAGGCTGGGCAACATGGCGAAACCCCATCTCTACAAAAAATACAAAAATTATCCAGGCATGGTGGCATGCACCTGGTCGCTTGAGCCCGGGAAGTCAAGGCTGCAGCGAGCTGTGATTGTGCCACTGCACTCCAGCCTAGGCAGCAGAGCAAGACCCTGTCTCAAGAGAAAAGAGACATAGAGGATGTGGAGTAGCCGCATGCCCGGAGGCCCACAGCAGTCCACTGCTTGTCCTTTCTGCAGCAAATTGCCATCGCAAGAGAGGGGGACCTGCTGACAAAGGAGCGCCTCTGCTGCGGCCTGTCCATGTTTGAGGTCATCCTGACACGGATCCGGAGCTTTCTGGATGACCCCATCTGGCGCGGGCCTCTGCCCAGCAATGGGGTCATGCATGTGGACGAGTGTGTGGAGTTTCACAGACTGTGGAGCGCCATGCAGTTTGTCTACTGCATTCCCGTGGGGACACACGAGTTCACAGTCGAGTGAGTGTGTGCTGAGAGCAGGACAAAGCCCCGGGGGAGGGGAGCAGCTGTGGGGCAGGGGAGGGCTGTTAGGTTAACAAGCAGCCAGCTATGCTCAGGAAGTGGACCAGAAATTCACCGAGCGGCTTTTAAGCCTCCTATAGTGGGGATTCTTACTTGATGCCGAAGAGCTGACTCAGGGAGTCTCTGAACCCACGGCAATTGTATGCATGATAGGCGTGCATTTTTCTAGGTAGGAGGTCCGTAGAGTCATTCATCACAGAGGGGATATGATCTAAAAAGGGATAGGAAGCAGCACACCAGAAGAGCCCAAAAAAGGTATTTACCAAAACCAGGGAGCAGCCACCTGCTGCCCGGCATTCTCTTCCTGGCTGTGGAAGGTGACTGTGTAGGCACAGACAGTAATGCAGATGGCTTGGTCACTGACATCTGGAGACAGACTGAGAAAAGACTTCATAACGTATCACTCATCTCCCGTTCTGTTTCTGCTTCTTGTTCCTAGGCAGTGCTTTGGTGATGGGCTACACTGGGCTGGCTGTATGATCATCGTACTTCTTGGGCAGCAGCGGCGTTTTGCTGTGCTGGATTTCTGCTACCATCTACTTAAAGTCCAGAAACATGATGGCAAAGATGAGATTATTAAAAATGTGGTATGTGGATGAAAATCTCCCACCATCTACGGACCTTTTGCAAAAGCATACTTTCTCTGTGTTATAAGTTCTTGTTTCTGGGAATGTTTTTCATCCTAGTACGTAAGGTACCACCAACAGAAACTTTCTTTTCGTTCCCAAAATGAATCTAAATATAATTGGCCAGTAAAGCAGCCTGGCAGAGAAAATACTCATTGTTCCATTTTCCTTCTCAGGGTAGATTTACTTCCAGGCTTACAGGATCTGCGTTGTCAGAATACTGGCAACTATTCCAGTCTTCGGGCCCCTGGAAGTCTGTGCTTTCTTGGCTGCTTTAAAGGCCTTTTGTCTTTGTTGCTTTATGGATCCCTCATAGTTGACTTCTGGGAAATACTCAGCCATTATCTTTGAAATATTTCAGCCTCCTTTCCATTCTCCCTACTCCTGCCATTCAGGACTTCAGTTAGACATATGTTAGACCTTCTCATTCTATTCTCCACATCCCTTTGTTTTATTAGTTTTCTTTTTTTTTTCGAGACAGAGTTTCGCTCTTGTTGCCCAGGCTGGGGTGCAATGGCATGATCTTGGCTCACTGCAATCTCTGCTGCCCAGGTTCAAGCGATTCTCCTGCCTCAGCCTCCCGAGTAGCTGGGATTACAGGTGCCTGCCACCACGCCTGGCTAATTTTTGTATTTTGTAATTTTGTATTTTTAGTAGAGACGGGGTTTCACCATGTTGGCCAGGCTGATCTTGAACTCCTGACATGAGGTGATCCACCCGCTTCCCAAAGTGCTAGGATTACAGGCACGCCCAGCCCTGTCGTGTTAGTTTTCTATTGCTTCCATGACAACAAATCACCACAGGCTTGGCAGTTTAAATACCGTTGATTATCTTACAATTCTGTAAGTCAGATGCCTGAGTTCAGCGAGGCCCAGCTGGGTCCTCTGCTCAATCTCATGGAGCAAGTGTCCGAGGTGCTGTGTTCACCCTGGAGGCCTTCAAGCTTATGCACAGTTGGCTGAATGATTCCTTGCAGCTGTAGGACTGGGTCCCCCTTTCTTCTCATGCTTTCCAAGTGGCCCCCTCCAGCAACGGTGAGTTGGGCAGTCTCAGCCTCTAGTCTTCTGCCACGTCTCTCCTGCCTCCAGCCAGAGAACATTCCCTGACCGTGACTATATTGAGCCCACTGGACAACCCCAGATACTCTCCCTGTCCTACAGTCCACAGTCTTAGCCACACCTGCCCAGGCCCCGTGGGGTGGAGGCAATGCAGTCACAGGCTCCAGGTCATGGGCCTCTCTCAGGGGCCCTTCTACCTCCCACTCCTCCATTTCCGGGGCTCCCAGAGCTGTATCCAGATACTGTCTTCATGTGTCTTAGTTAACCTGTTTACTTCAGCTCTAATCTGCTGAGCTTGTACTCTGAAAAAATTATTAGTTCACTTTTTAAAGTTCAGTTAGGTTCTTCAAATCTTCTTGGTAACTGACAGTTTGTCTTAACTGAACTTTTTCGATCTCTTATTTCTTTATCCAATTCATGTATTCTATATTCTGTATGTTTTCCTTCTAGTATCTGAAGGCCTTGGAGGTATTTAAAACTTTGCGCTTTCCTTGTGTGTTGGGTTATTTGGGAGTCTTTATTTAATTGGAGTTAATTTAGATTGCTTTCCCCCAAGATGTGCATTTGTATCTGCCCATCTCTAGGGGGTGCTACCAACTCAGGGCCGCTTTGGCCGAATTGGAGGTTCCTGGCTTCATCGGGGAGTCTTCGGTGTGGTCCCGCTTGCTTATGCCCGGGCTGCTCCTCACCCCACTGTTGCTGTCGGCATCTGCCCCTGAGGAGGCCGTGGCTTCCCCCTTACCACGTGCATAGGCAAAACCAGCTTTTCAAAGCATTTTGCTTGCGTGTATGTTCTTTTTATTCCTGTGGTAGCAGGAGGGTCTGTCAGAGTATTTCTAAAACTTGTGTTAGTCGACTGGCCTTTCTCTACTGACCACACATCATCTTCATCTGGAGATCCCCAGCTTTGAGCAGACAGTAGGTTCTTAATTGCTGATGTGGAAGGAATAGGCCTATCAACTGTGCGCATGAATGAATCTACAGCAGCAATGAAGCCAACAGAGGGATTCTAAATTCAAAATATATTCATCCTTCCAACTGTTGCATTAAAGAGATGGTATGTGGCTAGGAGTGCTGGCTCATACCTGTAATCCCAACAGTTTGGGAGGCTGAGGCAGAGGAGGATTGCTTGAGCTCAGGAGTTCAAGATCGTCCTGGACAACATAGTAAGACCTTGTCTTTACAAAAATAAATTTAAAAATTAGCTGTGTGTGGTGGTGCACGCCTGTGGTCCCAGCTATTCGGGAGGCTGAGGTGGGAGGATCTCTTGAGGCTACAGTGAGCCGTGATCACGCCACTGCACTCCAGCCTGGGCGTCAGAGTGAGACCCTATCTTAAAAAAAAAAAAGAACAGTATGTGTGTCAATTCTGTTTGCTATTATTTTTTTGAGAAAATATAAGAATCCTGACATTTTGAAACATGAAGAATAAATGTTCAAGTGTTAATAGTAAAACATCCTAACTTTCATGGTTGTAGCCTTTGAAGAAGATGGTGGAGAGAATTCGCAAGTTCCAGATTCTCAATGATGAGATAATCACCATCCTGGATAAGTACCTGAAGTCGGGCGACGGGGAGGGCACGCCAGTGGAGCACGTGCGCTGCTTCCAGCCGCCCATCCACCAGTCCCTCGCCAGCAGCTGAGGGCACGCGCTGCACTCCGTAACTCAACATGGCATGCCTTTCTCTCCGTCGACTATTTAGTGAGATTTTTAGGGACTATTTTTCAGTATCTCTGTACCTGTTAAAGGGGGTGCTTTTCAATCTAAAGCTTAATTTTATAAAATTGACTTATTTTTCTAGACTAAAATTGTATATGCTTTTGGTAATTAGGAACTCTTGAGAATATTGGCTGCTGATTGTTGCCATCACGTTCTTACAAAATTGTTTTTCTATGCGACGTTCTGGCAGCTGTGTCATAAAATGCTGCTGGGTTCATTCATTCATTCCGTAAGAAACTTAATACCAGCAAATGCATTAAATCCTTTGCCAGTTACCATTAACTGTAACTATTTAGCTTTTGTTTAGGGATCTTTCTGATGGTCTTTTATGAGCAATCTTAGTTCTAAGACATTGTTCCCATCCCTTTTTTGTGTGTTTCAGAAAATAGTGAACTTGATTCCCCTGCTTCCACTAAATCCAGTTGTGACAAAATCTAACGTGACATCAGATCGAAAGGTTATAGAAATAAAACTGATGAGATCTATTTGTGTTCACTTATTTACTATAACCCTGTGCTGCTTGGCTTGGCAAGGAACTCTAACCTGAGCTCACATACCAGGCCAGCTCGGATGTAGGTCACCTCTAAGGCTGAGGTGGGGTGGGACCGTGACACCATCCCATATACCACTCACCTCGCCAGCACAGGTTTAGCTTTATATTTAGGGTTCCGCAGGCAAATGAGGTATAAAACGGCCGTGTTGGCTGCTCCAATCTGGATATGAAGAGGCTACTCAGTGCCTCTCTGTTACCTGTGCCCATGACCTGGAGGAGGCCAGGCCCAGTGGGTGCTGCACAAAGGGACCGGGAGCACTGAGCCCAGCCTTCAGCTGTCCCCGATCCACAGGGCTCACATGGCTGGAGCTGGTCCACATGATCTGTCAGAATGAAAAACAATCGGTCTAGACTACCAGTAGAGTCATGAACATGTTTGAGAAACTGAAGCCATATTTTAAAAAGTATTAAGGCAATGAGGTTCTGAAAATCCTAACTGAATGGAAAAAACTGTTATGCCTGTTTACTGTAAATGAATACTACGGATAACACAAGTCCAGCATGATTAACTGAACTCACTTTATGTTATAGCCTGGCAGTCATCTTACATTATTTGGAGTATTGCAACCTTCATCAATTTTAAAATTTTATATGGATGCCAAGTTGCCATAAAAAGCGGGCCTCGCCTGCTTTTCCAGAGGCCTTTGGAAACTGTCCAGAAGCATATGATGCACGGCACAAAAAAGTAGTAAGTAAGTGTATGAACCATCCTGTTGTACTGCCAAACTCAAGTGACATGAAGCCTAAAAGAATTATTCTTTCTTTCTTTATAAAAGTTCCCTAAAAATGCTTTTGGTAATGTGAATTAATAACCCTGGGGCCAGCATTCTGCTGCAGATTTAGAGGTGGTAGCTGTGCTTATCTTAGAAACTACAGAATAGGATGAAAAATTACTGTAATTTAATTAATTACCAAGTTTTAAAAGGCTTAATTATACACCAAATATATAATGTAATACCTTAGGTATAAGACAATCTATCTCAAGTGCTATAAAATGTTAATTAAGAATCTGTTATTAATTAACCTATTCTATGCATGTTCAACGAGTCTCTGTCCTCAAGCGGGAGAAACCTGGTTCTTTTATGTACAAAGCACAGATGTAGGTACAGTATATAAGTACATCTGTAGTATCAAAATGGCATGGGAGGAAGCAGTTAGAAAAAAAACATCTAAAACAGCTCCTTAGGAGGCCAATAATAAGGTTGGAAAAAAGGGAGTTTCCATACAGCCAGTGGGGATCTGCATGGGACACCAGCACCATCGGCAGGGGAGGCCCTCGGGGAGTGATGGCTTGGCGCTGGTGCACCACTGGGTAACCTCCAGGCAGGAGCCACAGGCTGGAACAGGCGAACACTTTCTTCCCATCACCTGAGTGGAAATTAATTCTGCCAATACTTTACTTTTTTTTTTAAAGGCCAGTCAACGGTTATGTGTGTGGATAGGTTCAAAGCTGGATGGAGTTCATTAGACCTTTTTTATTATTCTACCTTTTCTGCATTATGTTTGCAATTTTCCATCAACTTCTTCATAAACATTTTCTAGAAACCACAATATGTAGTAGCCCAAAGGAGCTCTTAAGCAAAGTACTTGGTACAAAGAGACCATATTCTATAAACATTTTAAGTTTGTTCTAAGCATTCAGACTTGACTTAGAATAAGAACATTTCAACTTTTTATTATAACATGAGCTAAATTTAAGAAATAACCCTAGTCTTCTATTTCCCAGAGCTGTTCAAAGTCTAAATGACAATATAACTCATTATGAAAATATACTGAAAAGTACAAGAGCTGATGTAAAACGGTAATCAAGGTTCCACGCATCATGGAATTAGGGTAACTGACGAATAAACCCAGCCAGGCTGCAACAGCAGGCAGGATGTGCTGGCTTGATGAGGTGCTAAGGCGGCCATCGAATGCACAGAGGAAGCCAGATTCACGGTGATCATCTCAACCTGAGAAATCGTTCCTTGGGGTGGTTTCTGCTCTTTTTTTGGTTTTGTCAGAGTTTCCTTCATTCACTAACTAACTTAGTTTTCCCTTAATATTTCAAAAATAAAACCAATCATCAAACAGGAGCCACTTTTATAGGTAAGGTAAATCACAGGATAATGTATTGAGATAACTCTTGTTTTTAAAAATAAAAAAGCCTTATATGGTCAGGGACTGATGGACTGGAGATGACAAATTTCAGACTTTCATCACCAATGAAAAAATAAAGCATTTTTATAGACTTAAAACTGTCATTAGTGCATTCGGCTTTTGGAGAAGGGATGAAAATGTAAAATACTTGTACAACAATACAATGTTAATAGAAATCGTCATGTGCTGAGGTCATTTTAGTGAGCTACCATTGTTTAAATAGAAGAAAAGTAATTTCTTGGTCCAAATTAGTGAAATCTTTAAAAAGATTGCCTTTAAAGAACATTATTTGAGGACAATGTTTTTTCAGACACATTCTGATATTCAAATTCACTTCATAACAATCACGGATTAACCTTTAATTACACCTTTCTTAAAAAGCTGTCAGATTTCCATTTCTTCGGGAGACATTTTCACCAGTGTGTTGTTCGATTCCACAGGTTAAGCTTTCTTCATTATTCAGAACTTCATACATATTAGAGAGATTGCCATTCATTGCTTTCTCGTCTTTTCGAAAAGACACAGGCAGACTTGCTAGACTAAAGCTGACGTCTTTAAAGGCATGCAACAAGAATATCCCCACAATGATTGTAAAGAAGCCACTCAAAGTACCAATGACATCGTCAACAGGCATATCTTGCCACTCCTTAAAAAGAATAGCTGAACAAGTTAAAACTGATGTTGTGAAGAACACATAATATATTGGAGTCACAATGGAAGTGTTGAATATATCCAGGGCCCTATTTAGGTAATTAATCTGTGTGCTCACACAGACGATGAGGCTCAGCAGCAGAATCCAAGCCAGGGGATGCCGCAGCACAGGCTTCCCAGCAAACAGTTCCTTGATAGCAATGCCCAGGCCCTTCACACAGGAGACTGAAAACGCGCCGATTACAGAGCAGATTGTTATGTAGACAAGAATGTTTGTCTGTCCATGGCGAGGACCCACCACGAAGATTAATATCAAGGCCACAATGACCACAAGGGTTGCAAAGACCACAAAACCTGGAGGAGGCAAAGAAAGGTTACATGAGTCAAATGGTTAGTTGTTCTTAAACACAGAATGCAAAACAAAATATAATAAACTTGATAGGGAGAAAAGGTATGACCTGGAAATAAAAATCAGCTTTATTTTGCTGCCCGAGCAGGAATGCAACCACAAAAATTTACTTAGATGGACACACTGGAAGATTAATGTGAGCTTCATATTCACAAATTGTTATGCCCCTAACATTTTCGCAGCAGCATTTTATGCCGACTTAAGTGCTGTAACTCACCAGGCAAGAGGGACAGTGGGATCAGAACAGAGACAGAAACTAGGGAGGAGAAATCATGAGGTGGCCTTGAATGTTCAACAATTTATAGATGCTAAAAACAAACAAAAAACAAAAGAGTTCTTCTTCATCAAGTTCTCCCTAAAAGGGGTAAACTTTTCTTTAAATCTGTGGACAACTGCTGGAGTAACGAGCAAGTCAACTGGAGAACTTGAAAGATACTATTGGGGTTCTGGTTGAATATGGAGAATTAAAGCCAGCATGATAATAGCCAGTAACTGTGCAGCACTGTGGGCCAGGCATTTTTCTCAGCAATTCGCACTCAGCTACCCTGTATCACAGACACTACCACCTGCATCTTCAGATGAGGAAACTGAGGCCCAGGTAAGTCACATGAATTTACTCTTCCTCAAATTCCACTAATAAAATACACAGTAATAGGATTTTTTTTTTTTTTTTGAGACAGAGTCTTGCTCTGTCGCCAGGCTGGAGTGCAGTGGTGTGATCTCGGCTCACTGCAAGCTCCGCCTCCCAGGTTCACGCCATTCTCCTGCCTCAGTCTCCTGAGTAGCTGGGACTATAGGCACCCGCCACCACGCCCGGCTAATTTTTTGTATTTTTAGTAGAGACAGGGTTTCACCGTGTTAGCCAGGATGGTCTCGATCTCCTGACCTCGTGATCCACCCGCCTTGGCCTCCCAAAGTGCTGGGATTACAGGCGTGAGCCCCTGCGCCCGGCAGTAATACGATTTTTAAAGACACAAATACACAAAATTAAGAACAAGAGGCCAGGTGTGGTGGCTCACGCCTGTAATCCCAGCACTCTGGGAGGCTAAGGATGGCAGATCACCTGAGGTCAGGAGTTCAAGACCAGCCTGGCCAACATGGCGAAACCCCATCTCTTCTAAAAATACAAAAATTAGCCAGGCATGGTGGCAGACACCTGTAATCCCAGCTACTTGGGAGGCTGAAACAGGAGAATCGCTTGAATCTGGGAGACGGAGGTTGCAATGAGCTGAGATCACACCACTGCACTCCAGCCTGGGCAATAGAGTGAGAATGTCTCAAAAAAAAAAAAAAAAGAGGACCAAAGATAACAATCCTTCATAAGTCAGAAAGCAAAGGCTAACTAATAACTGGTACAGAGATCCCAGAAAGCGGAATCCTACACATCCGCTGTGATAAAAGATTAAAAGGCAATTTAGCTTGCAGCACAGAATGCTCAAAAGGTACAAAGTGCCTCTGAAGTGGAGTAAAGGCAAGATTGAAAGTGAGGCCTGGCTGAAAAGTCCATTCAAGAAGCAAGGAGACTCCTGCCCAGTTCTGAGAGACTGTCCCTCCTGTGCCAGAGTTCCAGGAAGCTGAGGTCAACCATGCCTCCAGGCATTAATCCTTCCCCCAATCAATTCCCAGGATGCCCACAGCCAGCCATGAAACTGGAAGCTTTTTTTACTGGGGATCTGACCAGCCCAACTTTTACATAACAGAGGACAGCAGGCCGGGCGCGGTGGCTCACGCCTGTAATCCCAGCATTTTGGGAGGCCAAGGCGGGCAGATTATGAGGTCAGGAGATCGAGACCATCCTGGCTAACACAGTGAAACCCCGTCTCTACTAAAAATACAAAAAAATTAGCCGGGCATGGTGGTGAGTGACAGCAAGACTCCATCTCAAAAAAAAAAAAAAAAACAGAAATTAGCCAGATGTGGTGGCACACACCTGTAGTCCCAGCTACTCAGGAGGCTGAGGTGGGAGGACTGATTGAGCCTGAGAGGCAGAGGATGCAGTGAGCCATGATCACACCACGCACTCCGGCCTGGGCGACGCGACAGAGTGAGATACTGTCTCCAAAAAAAAAAAAAGGGCGGCAAACTAGAAAGAAACCAGGCCCAACAAAGCTTAAAACAATACCTTCAGGGTGAAGGTGAGCTACTGTATTCTTTTCTGCCTACCAGAAGAAATTTACGTTCTCTCTGAAGAAGAAAAACATCACTAAAACCTCTACACCTTCTAATATCCTATGTCCAGCATTCAATTAAAAAATGCCAACACAAAACCAAATGCCTAAAAGCCAAAAGAGAAACACCACCACAGAAGCAGGCCCACAAAAAATTCTAAAACTAAAGTTAGCACACAAAGACTTTAAAATAACTAGGAATCAAAGAACAGAGGCAAGAAACTCTTAGAAATTAACAACATAACCGCAGAAATAAAAATTCAGAAGGGCTGGAAGAAAAAACTGAGAAAATCTCCCCGACGGCACAGCAAAAAGACAAAATGGTAAAATGAGGGAAAGAAAACATAAGAAAATTAATGATCTAGGTCAGGAACTCCAATAAACAGATGAGTAAGAATCTCACAAAGAGCAAACAAGAAATATCAAAGGAGTATTCAATTCAGTTCCCAAGAGTCAGATATAAATTTTCAGATCAGACCGGGAGAGACCAGCCTGGCCAACGTGGTGAAACCCCGTCTCTACTAAAAATACAAAAATTAGCTGGGCATGGTGGTGGGCGCCTGTAATCCCAGCTACTTGGGAGGCTGAGGCAGGAGAATCACTTGAACCCAAGAGGCGGAGGATACAGTGAGCCGAGATCACGCCACTGCACTCCAGCCTGAGCGACAAGAACAAAACTCTGTCTCAAAAAAAAAAAAAAAAAAAAAAAAGACCCATCAGGCGGGGCACAGTGGCTCATGCCTGTAATCCCAACACTTTGGGAGGCCAAGGTGGGTGGATCACTTGTGGTCAGGAGTTCGAGACCAACCTGGCCAACATGGTAAAACCTTGTTTCTACCAAACAAACAAAATTAGCCAGGCATGGTGGCACACGCCTGCAGTCCCAGCTACTTGGAAGGCTGAGATGGGAGAATCGCTTGAGCTGGGGAGGAGGAGGTTGCGGTGAGCTGAGATCACATCATTGCATTCCGGCCTGGGCAACAGAGCCCTGTCTCAAAATACAATGAACAATCAGGCACCCAGCACAATGGACAAAAATGGACCCATCTCTAGGCATGTCAGTGGGAAATTTCAGACCCTGTGGGGAACTACAATACCCTACATGCTTCCAAAAACAAAAGATTGGTCGCATGTAAAAGATAAGGGATAAACTGTTCCATTTCTCAACAGCAACATCAGAAATGAGAAGACAGTGGTGGCCACAACAGGTTAAAAACATTTTGAGAAATAAGGTCTCAAAAAATCTCATCTCTTCATGCCCTTTCTTGTCTCCTCTAGAGTGGCACCACCAAAATGAAGGCACAAACCCAGGATTCTGGAAATAAGGGATCCAAGAAAAAGCAAACTGAAGGGAATCCCCAGGCTGCTGCTGAAGAGAAATGCAGGTAACAGCTGTGCTGGCAGCCTGGAGACACCCACCTAGACTGAGGCCGCACAGAAGGCACTGAGAGAAATTTCCAAAAAAGATGAAACAAAGAATACCTCTTTGTTTGAAACTACTGAGAGTAGAATTAGTCAACTGGGGAAAGAGTTTCATGATACATTGATCAATTCATAAAGAACTACGCAAACAAGATAATTATTACTTCTGGAAAAACTTAAGTCACACAGGAAAGGAACAACAACCATAATAAAGATTAAGATGACAATAAAAGTTATGTATCAATGATAATGTAAACAAATAATCTCAAGAAAACTATATAGGTGCAGTAAATAAAAGGTAAAACAGATAATGCCTAAAGCTAAGGAAGTAGGTAGTAGCAATGTACGCACGCTACTTACAGAGTGAAAGAACAGTGGAAACACAGGCTTGGGATTGATAGCAGGGAGCAGGGAACATGACGACGACAGTTTGTTCTTCTACCAGGTGGAACAATTTCTCTCTCCTTATGTGCTCATCAAATTTCGATTAAAGTAAAAACTAAGTTAAAAAGTAAAATACAGTAAGACTAATAAGACTTTTTTCTTACCTGGATCACCTAGCTTGTGAGACATTTCATTTAAAGTCTCAATCTCCTCTTCCTTTGGAGCATGAATGACCATAACTGTAGATCCTAGAATACTTAGCAAACACCCAATTTTCCCATGAAGATTAAGTCTTTCATTGAGAAAGTATGAAGAAAGAATGGCACTAAAATGGGGAGGAAAAAAAATTGAGAACTTTAAAATAATCAGCTACTTTTCTTTTTCAAATATCAATAAAACTCATAATTTAAATCACTGAAATCAAACTAAAACACTGTGAACTTATGAAGATTCTGGCTTTCGCCAAGGGAAAAAAAAAGTGTACACTTCATCATAAAATGTAAACATTTCTAGGGAATCATCTGCTTCATCATACACTACACCTGTATACTTACCATCTTTCCACTGCAAGAAGTCAATATGAAATTTATAATAAAGAACAAATTTGTATAAATTTATATCCTAATTAAGAACCTATATCCAGCCCAGGCACAGTGCCTCACGCCTGTAATCCCAGCACTTTGGGAGGCCAAGGTGGGCGGGTCACCCCAGGTCAGGAGTTCAAGACCAGCCTGGCCAACATGGTGAAACCCCATCTCTACTAAAAATACAAAAATCAGTCAGGCATGGTGGCGGGCGTCCTGTAATCCCAGCTACTCGGGAGGCTGAGGCAGGACCTAGAAGGCAGAGGTTGCCGTGAGCCGACATCGCGCTACTGCACTCCAGCCTGGGTGACACAGTGAAACTCCATCTCCAAAGGAAAAAAAAAAGAATCTCTATCCAAAGCACCAGTGCTTAAAACTTACTCAACCTTAACTTATTCCTATTGGTTGATGCATGCACCCCTCTTATGTTGTTTATTGTATATAATTTGCCTATTACATTATCAGGTTTTAATAACTTGTAGCTAGTTTTATCTAGACCTAAAAAGAAAATACAGCACAAACCAATAAATACAGTAACAGAATACTATAAAGAAAATTAAGGGTAAAGGGCAATGACTTATACTATAACCCTGTTTTACATATAGTTTTTTTGGGGAAAAGAAAACAGATAAAAATCAGTCAATCTACTTTGGGAATAGTAACCAAGATCCAGATTTCAATATGGGCTTAGTTGTTTGGGCTAATCATTACAAAGCAGAAATGGGACAAGTCTTAGATCACTCATTCAAAACACGCACTCCAGGCCAGGCATACAAATCTACTCATTGGCCGGGCGCAGTGGCTCACACCTGTAATCCCAACACTTTGGGAGGCTAAGGCGGGTGGATCACGAGGTTAGAACATAGAGACCATCCTGGCTAACATGGTGAACCCCATCTCTACTAAAAATAGAAAACGTTAGCCAGGTGTGGTGGCGGGTGCCTGTAGTCCCAGCTACTCGGGAGGCTGTGACAGGAGAATGGTGTAAACCTGGGAGGCAGAGCTTGCAATGAGCCGAGATTGTGCCACTGCACTCTAGCCTGGGCAACAAAGCAAGACTCCGTCTCGGAAAAAAAAAAAAAAAAAAGAATCTACTCATTACCAAGCAGACCCTACCAAAGTGCACATGCACTGAATGATAAATACTGGGATGAGTGTAACTTTGAATTTTACTTATTTTCGTTTATTTTTTGAGACAGAGTCTCGCTCTATAGCCCAGACTGGAGTGCAGTGGTGCGATCTCGGGTCATTGCAACCTCTGCTTCCTGGGTTCAAGCCATTCTCCTGTCTCAGCCTCCTGAGTAGCTGGGACTACATGTGCCCGCCACCACGCCCAGCTAATTTTTGTATTTTTAGTAGAGACAGGGTTTTACCATGTTAGTCAGGCTGGTCTCAAACTTCTGACCTCAGGTGATCCACCTGCCTTGGCCTCCCATAATGCTGGGATTACAGGCATGAGCCACCGTTCCCAGCCAACTTTGGATATTAAAAAACTGAAAGCGAAGTAGAACTAGTACTGGCTCTGAATACAAGCAAGACAAAGCATTTTCTCCCACAAATCAATAGCCTGCCTATGCACAGAAGTAACTTTTTAAAAGCAATTACTACGTAGTGTAAAAAGCGAAGTTCTCCAGGTTGCTGAAATGTAAACTGTGTTGAACACATGTAATTAGATGGTACTGAATATTTTAGAAACTAAGATACTGACTACTGTTACTACATGAAAAATGTGTCCTTACCTTACTAGCACGCTGAGAGCTCCTAGTGGAGTCACTAGAGTGGCTGGTGCAAACGCATACGCAGCGAAGTTGGCCACCTCACCAGCTCCCACTTGGAGACAGACAACAAAAGAAAAACTCAGATAAGAATGTATGTACTCAACTTGGAAATGCTGGCATTTTATGCACTATCTATATATCATTTCAACTGTATTTAGTAACCTCCATATTTCTCCAATTTATTATTTTTTTTTTATTTTTTTTGAGACGGAGTCTCACTCTGTCACCCAGGCTGGAGTGCAGTGATGTGATCTCAATTCACTGCAAGCACCGCCTCCTGGGTTCACACCGTTCTCCTGCCTCAGCCTCCCAAGTAGCTGGGACCACAGCCACTCACCACCATGCCCAGCTAATTTTTTTGTAATAGAGACGGAGTTTCACCGTGTTAGCCAGGATGGTCTTGATCTCCTGACCTCGTGATCTGCCCGCCTCGGCCTCCCAAAGTGCTGGGATTACAGGCGTGAGCCACTGCGCCCGGCCTCTCCAATTTATTATTAAGGGTTATGGGTCTGTAAATTTCCAACATTACAGTAAGAGTCCAATTAGAAACATTCTAGAAACAACACATATCTGTAAATCTAACAGAAGAAATCTAGCTC
>NW_026652284.1:308654-325818 GCF_009828535.3 Hylobates moloch
GTTAAAAGTGTTATGAAGAAAAACAGTGAGGGAAAAGAATAAAGGGCTGGTGATGAAAGAAGGTATCCTACTATGTGTCATGGCATTAGACAGGGGCTGTCTGATAAGAAACTTTAGAACACTGGGAAATTAAGTCCCACTAAGGAATTATCTAAATTGAAAAGCTACTGAGGAATCCCACGCAGGGCAGAGGCATGATCTCAGAAAAGGATCCCTCCTGGCTACTGCTTTTTCCAAAAGTTATGCCAATTTTCATTTAGCAGCATTATGAGAGCTCCCTTTGCTCCACATTCTCCCTGCTGATCTGTTAGGAGCATGGGATGATTCTGTTATGCCTTCAATTTGCATTTCCCATTTTCATTTGGTTATTAACCCTATGAAATCTTTTAGGGAAGTAGCTGTTCAAGTTTATCCTGTTTTCTCTTATTGATTTAAGGTAATTCCTTATATATTTCAGATGTAAATCTTTTATTGGTTAAACATATTACAATTATCTTCATTTACACTCTACAATTTGCCGTTTTCTTCTCTTGTTAAACTCTTTCCTCTTTAATTCCTAAAATGTCTTTTAAACATGGTTACTGTTAAAATTCAATCAAGGAATGTGGCTGCAATGTCTCAAATATCTTTTTATCCAGGATACTCTCTACTATCTAATTTCTGTTTATGTATGACTGACTTCTTAAAAAGAAAAAAAAAGAGCTTGGAGAAAGCTTTTTAACTAATTAGGAAATTATACACAATCTTCAATTTTTTTTTAACTGAATACTCTAGAAATTACATGGATGCTTAACTTGTGACGTCTAATATTAATATTTAGCTTCTTCCAACTGACTATTGTTGCATATTTTTTAATACACAAGTGAGCCTGTGTTTTTAAATACACAACAGGTGAGCCAAGGTGGCTCACTCACAGGACTGGCAAGTAGGTCCTGGCACAGTGAGAGCCTAGGGAGCTCTCCACGGCTGCCTGAGTGTCCTCAGAGCACAGCAGCTGGCTTCCCTCAAAGTGAGCAATCCAAGGAATCAGTGAAAAAGCTGCAATGCCTCTCTCGGCTTCACCTCGGAAGACACACATCATCACTTCTGTGGTATTCTTGGATCACACCGTTTTGAACTGCACTAATTCACTGTGAAAGGGGATTAGAGAAAGGTGTGAATACCAGGAGGGGAGTCACTGAGGGCTATCACACATTAATTGGCCTGGCATGTTCCCCGCTCATGGCCTTCACAATTACAGTTTCCTCCTGCTTCAAGTGTTTCTCTCCCAAATATCATATGGGCAGATCGCTCGCTTCCTTTACATCTTGTACCCAAATACCTTTCAGCGAGGCTGGCCCTGGCTGCTGTTCTAACATCCTAATAAACCTATCTATCTTCCATTTCACAACACTCCTTCCGACTTCACTCCTCCTCCTTCGCATTATCACCACGCACAGGCACACAAACACATCTTAACTTCTTTATCTTGTTTAATGTCTCCCGTCTAGAATGTAAGCTTCATGTGGGTGGAGATTTTTCAGTCTTTTCCTCTCACTGATGTGTCTCCAGCACCTAGAACAATGCCTGGCATACAAGACATGATCAATAAGTATTTGTTGACTGAACAGTCAGTCAAGGCTCAGTGTCTTCAGAATATTTTTTTTTTTTTTTTGAGACAGAGTTTCACTCTTGTCCAGGCTGGAGTGCAACGGCACAATCTCAGCTCACTGTAACCGCCACCTCTCAGGTTCAAGCAATTCTCCTGCCTCAGCCTCCCAAGTAGCTGGGATTACAGGCATGCGCCACCACGCCCAGCTAATTCTTTTGTATTTTTTACTAGAGATGAGGTTTCTCCATGTTGGTCAGGCTGGTCTCACTCCTGACCTCAGGTGATCCACCCGCCTGAGCTCCCAAAGTGCTGGGATTACAGGCATGAGCCACCACGCCCGGCCCAGAATAATTTTTTTCCATGTGCCTTTTTAAAAGGAATTACCAAAATAGGCATGGTGATTTTTTGTATTTTTATTTGATAAGTCTTATCAAATACGTACCTCTTTTTAATTTGGAATGTGAACAAATGGAGGGGGAACAAATTATAACAGAATTCTCCTCCTAACTTTCAAAATTACCTTAAATTGAGCAGAAATTTTAAAAATGCACGGGCATATCAAACATGTTTTAATCAGATGGGTAAAATTAAAAGCCTTGTCATTCCATTTAAATGCACTATGAGGGTACAACAAATAGACGAATACTTGGTGAATAACATTATGTATTTGATAGCACAACAGGGTGACTACAGTCAATAATAATTTTTTTTTTTTTTTTTTTTTTGAGACCGAGTCTCACTCTATCACCCAGGCTGGAGTGCAGTGGTGTGGTATCAGCTCACTGCAATCTCCACCTCCGTTTCAAGTGATACTCGGGCCTCAGCCTCCCGAGTAGCTGTGATTACAGGCGCCTGCCACCACGCCCGGCTAATGTTTGCTATTTTTAGTAGAGATAGGGTTTCACATGTTGGCCAGGCTGGTCTTGAACTCTTGACCTCAAGTGATCCACCCGCCTCAGCCTCCCAAAGTGCTGGGATTACAGGTGTGAGCCACCGTGCCTGGCCCAATAATAATTTAATTGTACATTTAAAAATAACTAAGAGGCCAGGCACGGTGGCTCACACCTGTAATCCCAGCACTTTGGGAGGCCGAGGCAGACAGATCACAAGGTCAGGAGATCGAGACCATCCTGGCCAACATAGTGAAACCCCTTCCCTAGTAAAAATACAAAAATTAGCTGGGCTTGGTGGCACACGCCTGTAGTCCCAGCTACTCGGGAGGATGAGGCAGGAGAATTGCTTGAACCCAGGAGGCAGAGGTTGCAGTGAGCCAAGATCGTGCCACTACACTCCAGCCTGGCAACAGAGCAAGACTGCGTCTCAAAAAATAAATAAATAACGGCCGGGCGCGGTGGCTCACACCTGTAATCCCAGCACTTTGGGAAGCCAAGGTGGGTGGATCATGGGTTCAGGAGTTCGAGACCAGCCTGGCCAACACGGTGAAACCCTATCTCTACTAAAAGTACAAAAATTAGCCAGGTGTGCTGGTACGTGCCTATAATCCCAGCTACTCAGGAGGCAGAGGCAGAAGAATCGCTTGAACCCAGGAGGTGGAGGTTGCAGTGAGCCGATATTGCGCCACTGCACTCCAGCCTGGGTGACAAAAGCGAGACTCTGTCTCAAAATAAACAAACAACAAATAAAAGAGTATAACTGGGGCCAGGCAGGGTAGCTCACACCTGTAATCCCTGCACTTAAAGAGGCCGAGGCAGGAGGTTTGCTTGAGCCCAGGAGTTCAAGACCAGCCTGGGCAACACAGCAAAACCCCGTAAATAAATAAAGAATGAAAAAATTAGTCGGGCGTGGTGGCACACACTTGTAGTCCCAGGTACTTAGGGGGCTGAGATGGGAGGATTGCTTGAGCCTGGGAGGTTAAGACTCCAGTTAGCCATGATCACACTACTGCACTCCAGGCTGGGCGACAGAGTGAGACACTGTCTCAAAAAGAAAGGGTACTGCCGGACGCAGTGGCTCACGCCTGTAATCCCAGCACTTTGGGAGGCAAGTGGGCGGATCACGAGGTCAAGAGATCGAGACCATCCTGGCCAACATGTGAAACCCTGTCTCTACTAAAAATACAAAAATTAGCTGGGCGTAGTGGTGCACACTGGTAGTCTCAGCTACTCAGGAGGATGAGGCAGGATAATCGCTTGAACCTGGGAGGCGAAGGTTGCAGTAAGCCGAGATGGGCCACTGCATTGCAGCCTGGCGACAGAGCAAGATTCCATCTCAAAAACAACAAAAAAGGACTTATTGGATTGTTTGTACCACAAAGGATAAATTGTTGAGGGGATGGATAACCCATGGATACCATAATGCAATTATTCCGAATTGCATGCCTTTATCAAAGTATCTCATGTACCCTATAAATACCTACTATGTAAGTATCTACTAAGTACTCACAAAAATGAAAAAAGTAGTCCAGGTGTGGTGGCTCAGGCCTGTAATCCCAGCACTTTGGGAGGGCAAGGCAGGTGAATCACCTGAGGTCAGGAGTTTGAGACCAGCCTGACCAACATGGAGAAACCCCGATTTAGTAAAAATGCAAAAAATTAGCCAGGCGTGGTGGCACATGCCTGTAATCCCAGCTACTTGGGAGGCTGAGGCAGGAGAATTACTTGAACCCAGGAGGCAGAGGTTGCGGTGAGCCGATATCATGCCACTGCACTCCAGCCTGGGCAACAAGAGCGAAACTCCATCTCAAAAAAAAAAAAATAAAATAAATAAAATTTAAAAGTAAAAGAAAATGCTACTAAACTAGTGAACTTTTAAATTATATATTTCAGTTATGTTAATTAAAAAACAAGATTTATGCCAGGCACAGTGGCTCACGACTGTAATTCCAACAATTTGGGAGGCCAAGGTGGGTGGATCACCTGAAGTCAGGAGTTTGAGACCAGCCTGATCAACATAGTGAAACCCCATCTCTACTAAAAGTACAAAAAATTAGCTGGGCGTGGTGGTGCACGCCTGTAATCCCAACTACTCAGGAGGCTGAGGCAGGAGAATCGCTTGAACCCGGGAGGCGGAGGTTGCACTGAGCCAAGATCGCACCACTGCACTCCAGCCTGGGCGACAGAGTGAGACTCTGTCTCAAAAAAAAAAAAAAAAAAAAAAAAGATTATTTAAACCTTTAAAACTTGCTAGTAATGAGGCTATAACACCATATGCAAATGTTTTAATATACAGCTATATTTTTCTTGCAATGTTCTTTATACATACTTGACAGCAGTCCAGCCCACCACAGCCATTCCTTAAGATATGCATGGCCACCTTGACCTGTGAATGAAGACATAGTTCACATCTTTGGAAGACTGTCAGACTCTTGTAAAAATTATAACTATTAGTAATGACAGACTTTTAAATATCTCAGTTACTCCTTTAAATAAAGGTTTCTGCATGACTCAGGGGATTTCTCTGACAATTTCTTAATGATCATCTTGCCAAGGTGAATGAATCCTTTACAAACATATCCATCATGAACAGCGAGAGCACCTCTTAGGACCAAGCATCAGGGACTAGGGGAACAAGCAGTAGATGCTGACAGTTTCTCCTCTGTCCACTGAACCCCATAGAGGCCATCATTTCATGTTTTTCTGACTGCTGAATTAGGGTTAGCCACAGAGATGGCACAGGGAAGACAGAAGGGTGGTACTGTTTCCTGCCAAGGCAGCTCTCCTCATAAGGTCCAATCAGGTCTAAAAGTGAAGCCAGGGTAGAATGATGGAATGTGACCATAACGCCACTTAATACTGGGAGCTACCACGAGTGTCCCTGATAGAGGAGTCAGGGTGGGGCCAAATCATCCTGATTACCCCACAGGGTCTTGTGACTTGCCAGTGATTTCTAGAGAAACAACCTGCACCAGCCAAAGTTCACTAAACTGGATTCTCTTCAAGCTGGGGAAGCCCTGTCTTTCCTTCCTGCCAAAATGTCAAAGTTCAAAGTCAGACTGTCTACTATCATGGACAAAAGATCCCAGCCTTTAATAAATTCTGATTTTAACCATGGAATTTTTTTTTAAAATTATTATTATTATTATACTTTAAGTTTTAGGGTTCATGTGCACAATGTGCAGGTTTGTTACATATGTATCCACGTACCATGTTGGTGTGCTGCACTATTAACTCGTCATTTAGCATTAGGTATATCTCCTAATGCTATCCCTCCCCCCTCCCCCATCCCACAACAGTCCCCGGAGTGTGATGTTCCCCTTCCTGTGTCCATGTGTTCTCATTGTTCAGTTCCCACCTATGAGTGAGAGCATGCAGTGTTTGGTTTTTTGTCCTTGCGATAGTTTACTGAGAATGATGGTTTCCAGTTTCATCCACGTCCCTACAGAGGACATGAACTCATCATTTTTTTATGGCTGCATAGTATTCCATGGTGTATATGTGCCACATTTTCTTAATCCAGTCTATCGTTGTTGGACATTTGGGTTGGTTCCAAGTCTTTGCTATTGTGAATAGTGCCGCAATAAGCATACGTGTGCATGTGTCTTTATAGCAGCACGATTTATAGTCCTTTGGGTATATACCCAGTAATGGGATGGCTGGGTCAAATAGTATTTCTAGTTCTAGATCCGAGGAATCGCCACACTGACTTCCACAATGGTTGAACTAGTTTACAGTCCCACCAACAGTGTAAAAGTGTTCCTATTTCTCCACATCCTCTCCAGCACCTGTTGTTTCCTGACTTTTTAATGATCACCATTCTAACTGGTGTGAGATGATATCTCATTGTGGTTTTGATTTGCATTTCTCTGATGGCCAGCGATGATGAGCATTTTTTCATGTGTTTTTTGGCTGCATAAATGTCTTCTTTTGAGAAGTGTCTTTTTTTTTTTTTTTTTTTTTAGATGGAGTCTCACTCTGTCACCCAGGCTGGAGTGCAGTGGTGCCATTTTGGCTCACCTCTGCCCCCCGGGTTCAAGCGATTCTCCTGCCTCAGCCTCCTGAGTAGCTGGGATTACAGGCCAGGCCACCATGCCTGGCTAATTTTTGTATTTTTAGTAGAGATGGGGTTTCACCATGTTGGCCAGGTTGGTCTCGAACTCCTGACCTCAGGTGATCCACCCGCCTCGGCCTCCCAAAGTGCTGGGATTACAGGCGTGAGCCACCACACCTGGCCTAACCATGGACTCTTATTTCCTTCCCTGCAGACATATCAACATTTAAAGAAAAGGTTGGATATTACTTTGGCATTGGTCTGTTTCCACTTTGATGATAACTGCAGGACTGAGTAGTTAACTAATTACGACATCTTCTCACTTCTTTTCTCACTATAAATAACCAAACATCAACTTTGTAAACATTTAGAACTCTTGAACAATTCAAAGTTTCAAATACACTCACTAGGAATGAAGATGTGGTCTTGTACAAACAACCTGTGTATGTAGGTAGGCACTGAGGTCACTTCAAAGTCACATAAGGCATAACCTACCTGCTCTCATAGAGCCTTTCCTGGCAAGTCGAAGGAGGCCTTTTTTTTTCAAAATGAAACTTCCTCCAATGAAAATGCTGGAGCTCATAGCCAATCCCAGACCAATATAGAAGTCATATTTTCCACGCCCCTGGCTCATTTCGTTTGTTACTTAAGGAGTTCCTGTGAATCACATTGATCACAGAACAGAGAAACCACTGGTACTAGAGGCAGAATGAAGCAGTCTTCAAACCTAAGCAATAAAAAATGAAATGTGGTTTTCACAGAATGCTCACGACAGCTCACATGCAATTCAAAATTTTACCCCATTTCTCTTCTCCTAAAGAAAAAACAGCTCCTTCATTACTAATATTGATAACAAATATTTATTATTTAAATTTAGCACCAACCTGTATATTTCTTCAAATTATGGCAAAAGATAGGATCATGCTGTAAAACCAAGTTTAAACTGATTTCATAAACTCTGATCCCATATTTTCAAAAAAATGTTTCCAGCCTTAATAAAACTTTCTGATAAGAAAAAAAAATTCTGCAGAAAAAATTAGGCATAACAATATACAAATCTAGTTTGGAAATACATTTATCAGGCTTTCAAATGTGTCCTTTTGAATAATCTATACAAAGAAACTCAAAATTTTCTCATCCATACATTTTCTTCTTAGCAATAGGTACACATAAGCATATGCTAATTTATTTATTTAGCCTATTCAGGGATGTGCTGAGAGAAGGCAGATTTCACATTATTTGTTATCAGAGGATAACAATTCTTTTTTTTTTTTTTTGAGACGGAGTCTCGCTCTGTCGCCCAGGCTGGAGTGCAGTGGCGCGATCTCGGCTCACTGCAAGCTCCGCCTCCCGGGTTCACGCCATTCTCCTGCCTCAGCCTCCAGAGTAGCTGGGACTACAGGCGCCCGCCACTGCGCCCAGCTAATTTTTTGTATTTTTAGTAGAGACGGGGTTTCACTGTGGTCTCGATCTCCTGACCTCGTGATCAGAGGATAACAATTCTTGCAGAGAGGTGTCTGCTGGGGCGTGTGGTACGGTACCGGTGGCCTTTGGAGAACACGAGGACCATGGTATCTGGAGGGCTCAATCCTCGAGGCCAGACAGGAAGCAGAGGCTTACCAAAGACTGCAATTGTTTTTCCCAAATGGCCAACTCATAAACTCAGTTGACAGATGAACTAAAGCACAGTGTGGATAGCAGAGAAAATATAGTTTTTAGCAACAAGGTTTATGACTGGTTCTAACTGCCAGACCAGCTTTCTAGCACATCTTGGGATTTTTAGTCCCACAATTTAACTTCTGAGTTCCCAGACTAATCTGCAATTCAGTCAGGACCTAACTAGCCACGTTTTTCCATTCTTCAAGTTACGAGACGCTGGCTTTTAACCAAAGCAACAAACTCCCTGTCCACCTAGCCCCTCAATTACTTTATCCATCCATTCAAACAGTATTTACTGGATATTATATGCTAAGCGTTTATTATGCTAATCTCTCTAGCTTCACAGGGAAGACAGAGAAGAGATAGTTAAATAAGGAGTGATAACAACATTACTGCAGTGAGACTGCAATAATGGTAAACACGACATTATCACACTGAGTTGATATTACTCCCAAGAAATGAAAAAGTCGAATGTTTCTGATTTGCCCGTTAAGGTGCATTATCATTCCTGTACGATTCAATGACAAGACTATCCTCCCTCACCCCTGATTTGCCACTTGGCCATCAAGCTTGCTTTGGCCAATGGGAGGGAGGTGTAAGGAACAGAGTGCCAGTTCTGAGTCAACACCTAGAGGCCTCTCTTACTTCTGCTTGCCCCTTCGCACCCTGCCATAGCCACAGGAAGTGCATGCCCTGATCACAACAGAGTGAAGAGCACAGAAGAAAAATCGTCCCAGTGACTCACAGAACTGTGAACATGATCTAAGTGCTCATTCCTGTATGCCACTGAGATAGCTAACTCATACACGCAAACAGGCTTACTGCAAGTATAAAGTTTCCACCCTGATTTCTGAAAAACCAAAAATTTTCTGTAGAAAACAGGGATTCAGTGATGGGTAAAAGCTGGGTGATGGGTACACAGGAACTCATTGTATTACTGTATCTGCTTTTGTGTATTTCTGAACATTTCCATATTAACGTTTTTAAAATACAACCTTTAGTGCTCAAAAGGTATAAGGCTGCCAAGGTAGAAACCACTAGCGAGTCCCAAAAGCCAGGTCACCCCACAACCTAAGACAAAATAATACTGAAACACTGGGTCGGGCGCAGTGGCTCACACATGTAATCCCAGCACTTTGGGAGGCTGAGGCTGAGGCTGGTGGATCACAAGGTCAGGAGATCGAGTCATCCTGGCTAACACGGTGAAACCCCGTCTCTACTAAAAATACAAAAACAAAATTAGCCGGGAGTGGTGGTGGGCACCTGTAGTCCCAGCTACTCGGGAGGCGGAGGCGGGAGAATGGCGTGAACCTGGGAGGGGGAGCTTGCAGTGAGCATAGAACTCACCTGTCTAGACTTTTTTGGGACAAAGGCTAGACCCTTTTCCTCAAAAAAAAAAAAAAAAAAAATACTGAAACACTGAAAGAAGACACTCAAGTCAAAAAGGTGCTGAGTTCTTCTAAGTATCAGTCATAATATCATGGATAAGACTGTCTACCTGAAAGGCTTCCAGAACTGACCTCTCCCTTAACAGATTTGGAAAAGTACCCCTAGTCCCTCTGTGCCATTCATACCGCAAGATGATTCCTTGAGAAAAGTCTTAGGTGGGGAGTTTGGAGACCCCATCTTGCTTCCAGCTGGAGGTGTGATCTTGGATGAGTCACCACATTAACAGATATATACATAAAAAGGAAGAAGCTAAACAATCTAAGGTATTACCCACTTCATGTGCCAAATACTGGTCATCTCAAGCCTCAAGTTAACTTCAGCATACCTATGGAATAATTCTAGACAGGTGAGTCTCATTGACAGTAAAAATAAATTACAGAGATGTAAACACATTTAGAGACAAGGTAGGAGAACTTGGGAACAAGATGTCAGGGACAATAATCATTTCTACATACTATAAGATTGCAACAAAAAACAAGTGTGCCTACACTGTTCCCACTGCATCCTGCATGGCTTGTTTATCTGTGTTTATCAGCCAGTCTCCCACATCAGACTGTAAGCTCCTAGGCTCCTGCATGATACTCGCCCTTTTAGCCTATGCACATAGCTATCTGGCAGTCTCAAAATAGGACTTAATACGTGTTTTCTGGGTGAATATGGATGAACGGAATAATTCTTTTTTTTTTTTTTTTGAGACAGAGTCTTGCTCTGTCACCCAGGCTAGAGTGCAGTGGCATGATCTCGGCTTACTGCAACCTCTACTGCCCAGGTTCAAGTGATTTTCCTGCCTCAGCCTCTGAGTAGCTGGGACTACAGGCACATGCCGCCATGCCCAGCTAGTTTTTGTATTTTTAGTAGAGATGGAGTTTCACTATGTTGGTGAGGCTGGTCTGGAACTCCTGACCTCGAGTGATCCGCCCATCTCAGCCTTCAAAAAGTGCTAGGATTACAGCCATGAGCCACCACCCCGGCCAAATGGAATAATTCATAATTAGCCCTTAGAAACAGCCAAACACAGTGGTACGTACACACCAGGAGGCTGAGGCAGGATTGCTTGAAACCAGGAGTCCAAGTTTAGCCTGGGCAACATAGTTACGCCTGGTCTCAAACAAACAAACAAAGCAGCCATTAATACACAGAAAACTACTGCATCATTTAGATCAGCATCCTAAAATGTAACCGATGTCTTATAGCTTTTAAACTTGAGAACCATAATCATTTATCCAATATGCTAGTAAGTGGCAGTACTGGATGGAAGTGAAAATGCAAGGACAGTGGTTATACGGACTGGGAAAATGGAGTGAGAAACCAAGCTACCCACACGCTTCAGCCCTCCGGGCAAGTATATCCTTCTCATGAGTCAGGGTCACCTCACCTAACTGAAAGCATTCCTTAAGATCATCCAACATAAAAATCATCGGCCAAGCACGGTGGCTCACGCCTGTAATCCCAGCACTTTGGGAGGCCAAGGTGAGCAGATCACCTGAGGTCAGGAGTTCAAGACCAGCCTGACCAACATGGAGAAACCCTGTCTCTACTAAAAAATACAAAAATTAGCTGGGCGTGGTGGCACATGCCTGTAATCCCAGCTACTTGGGAGGCTGAGGCAGGAGAATTGCTTCAACTGGGGAGGCAGAGGTTGTGGTGAGTTGAGATCATGCCATTGCACTCCAGCCTGGGCAACAAGAGAGAAACTCTGTCTCAAAAAAATAAAAATAAGATAAAATAAAAAAGGTCATCTGACATAAAAATCATCGGCCGGGCATGGTGGCTCATGCCTGTAACCCCAACACTTTGGGAGGCCGAGGTGGGCAGATCACGAGGTCAGGATTTCGAGACCATCCTGGCCAACACGGTGAAACCTCGTCTCTACTAAAAATACAAAAATTAGCTGGGCGCAGTGGCGGGTGCCTGTAATCATAGCTACTTGGGAGGCTTAGGCAGGAGAATTGCTTGAAGCCGGAAGGTGGAGGCTGCAGTAAGCCGAGATCACCCCACTGCATTCCAGCCTAGGTGACAGAGCAAGACTCCATCTTGGAAAAAAAAAAAAAAAAAGAATCATCATCCTCCTTTAATCTTTGTCTTCATGAAGCAATGTTCTTAATTATCATGCAAGTTTGACTGCTGTGGAAGTGACTACTTGACAGCTGTATTGCTCACTATATACTTTTTTTAAGTTCTATGGTAATAGAACAAATCAAATTTATAGTCTGAATATTCTGTAAGCAATAAAATTGAACCTTCTTACCAATAAAGATGATATCCAGAAAAAAGTCAGGCTTATCTACAGTTCTAATCCCGGTATAACAATGGACTCACAGGGCCGGGCGCAGTGGCTCACGCCTGTAATCCCAGCACTTTGGGAGGAAGAGGCAGGCAGATCACCTGAAGTCAGGAGTTCAAGACCAGCCTGACCAACATGGAGAAACCCTGTCTCTACTAAAAATACAAAAAAATTAGCAGGGCATGGTGGCACATGCCTGTAATCTTAGCTACTTGGGAGGCTGAGGCAGGAGAATCGCTTGAACCCGGGAGGCGGAGGTTGTGGTGAGCCAAGATTATGCCATTGCACTCCAGCCTGGGCAACAAGAGTGCAACTCGGTCTCCAAAAAAAAAAAAAAAAACCACAAAAACAAAAAACAATAGACTCACAAATCCAAATTTAAATTATTATTATTTTTTTTTTTTTTTTGGAGACAGGGTCTCATTCTGTCACCCAGGCTGGAGTGCAGTGGCACAATCATGGTTCACTGCAACCTTGACTTCCCAGGCTCAAGTGATCCTCCCACCTCAGCCTCTCAAGTAGCTGGAACCATAAGTGTGC
Organism: Hylobates moloch; assembly: GCF_009828535.3. Lineage (NCBI taxonomy): Eukaryota > Metazoa > Chordata > Mammalia > Primates > Hylobatidae > Hylobates > Hylobates moloch. The sequence continues at coordinate 321,125 of NW_026652284.1, forward strand.
AACACTACACCACCTGGCTAATTTTGGTATTTTTTGTCGATACGGAGTTTCACCATGTCCAGGCTGGTCCCGAACTCCTGAGCTCAAGTGATCTGCCTGCCTCGGCCTCCCAAAGTGGTAGATTACAGGTGTCAGCCACTGCATCCTGCCCAGATTTTACTTGCACCATGAACCTGACTTTCAAATAACTGATTTGTAACTACTTAATTTACTAATATTTACTAACACTTAATGTTAACTTTCACTAAATGCAAGTTACATACATGTGGTGTAAGGTCTAACGTTAAGACCCAATATTACATGTTGCCTCGACATCTGGTATAAACTGGGAGCTTTTAATGGCCTCAGGGCAAGTTTCCCTCCCCATGATGCCAAACAATTCTCATCACAGTGACCAGGCACAGGTACAGTTCCAGCTTATGCCTGAGGAGTAGGCCCCATTGCCCTGCCCGCCCAAGGAATTCTTAAAGCAATTATTCACGTCTTTCTGCAGGAACCATAGCCACTCTCGTTACCACACAGCCTGCCTCCCGCAGCCCCTGGTTCTCCGTTGTATCCTGAGTGAAAGACTAAGAAACTTCCGTCCATCTCGTCTGCCCAGTGTCAGTACTGTGGGATGGAAATCCTCCCACTGACAAGGTGAAGAGGCGATTAAAACAACACATATAATGGAATTTTACTCATTTAATCCTAAGGCCACTGAACATTATTCCTAACCTTACTAAGGCTATCACATGAGATTTTCTCCACATTTACTTTACATGTTTCATGATGCTATTTAAAATCTATTTTCCCCTTTCCCTTTTATTTTAATCTATGTGTTACGGGAAATTTCAAACACAAAAAGCAGAGAGAAGGCCTTTTCTGACCAGATGGGTCCATCACATGCATATGGCTTTCGAGAGTCCCCTTGGCCAGGCACCCCTCTCCTGCCCACTTCATTCCTAACACAGGAACCTCACACCCTCAGACAGGCCCTCCCCTCCTCCTCCTGCAACCCAAAGCCTGCTCTCCACTCAAGGCCAGGGTACACCTTAAGCTGTGCTACAAAGACTTCTGCAATTAACTCCAGCCTACAGGTATTATCTCTTCTTTCCACTATTTACTTGGCCTTTTAAATTTAATTCTCAATTACTGTTCTACTTCAAGGTAAACTCTTTAAGTTCCTTAAAAACAATTACTTAGGTTTTTTGTGGTGGTTTCCCCACAAAAGGCACTCATTTACAGTAGCAAATTTGATTTACAAGCCTTTCTAGAATGAGGCATGTCACCAAATAAGGTGATCTGGTTGTTTTGTTTCTTCACTCATGGAACTGTACCAGTGTGTATGTGTGGAGGGCTGGGGGATGACAAGCAGCATACAATTTGCAAGCCTTCAAATTATAAAGCAGCCTTCTGCCACCAAGAAAATAAGTGATCTCATTCTGACTTACAGTTTGAAAACAGGACATCAGAGGGAATGTCCTGAAAGGAATGAGTTGCTTCACTATTCTCAGACCTGGCCCCACTCTGCTCCCTCTCTCTGTAACTGAAGGTCAATCACAGCCAGGAGAGCCTGCAACAGAGATATTTTTTATTCTTAAGAATTAGCCATGAGGCAGGGCCAATATTAAAGACAGATAAACAGTAAAACTTTCTAAATTTCACTTCAACTAGGTTCCCAAACCACAGATGACGAGCTCCATGTGGTTCACCTGCCCAGTTTACTTAGGGGGACTCAGGGGAGTAATCCCAACTGTGACCATTGCTCAACAAACACTGAGCAGCTATTATCTGCCAGGCACTGAAGCCGTAAGGAGGATCAAAGGGCCTATCCTCAAGGACTCCACGACTAAGAGAATTAAAAACTGCAAAAATAACCTACTGACGTTTTAAACACTTTTAAAGACTCATGATTTTCTGCTTATTCTCTTTGTTTGTGGGAGGGGAAGGGTTTTTGTTGTTGTTGTTGTTGACAGTATCTCGCTCTGTTTCCCAGGCTGGAGTGCAGTGGTGCGATCATAGCTCACTGCTGTCTCAAATGCCTGGGTTGCAGCGATCTCTGACCTCAGCCACTCAAATCGACAGGACCACAGGCGCATACCACCACACCTAGCTAATTTTTTTGTTCTGCTTGTTCTCTCTAAATTTTAACAAATTCTTTTTTGTTTTTTGAGTCGCAGTCTCGCACTGTCGCCCAGGCTGGAGTGCGATGGCGCCATCTCAGCTCACTGCAACCTCCGTCTCCCCGGGTTCAAGCGATTCTCCTGCCTCAGCCTCCCACATAGCTGGGATTACAGATGTGTACTGCCACGCTCGGCTAATGTTTTGTATTTTTAGTACAGACAGGGTTTCACTATGTTGGCCAGGCTGATCTCGAACTCCTGACTTTGTGATCCGCCCACCTTGGCCTCCCAACGTGCTGGGATTACAGGAGTGAGCCACCACTCCCAGCCAACAAATTCAGTTTTCACAATTGATTTTACTAATATTTGTAATGTGAACTTTCATTAAACATAAAGCATGTCAAAAATGGAATAAACACATCTCAAATAAAAGAAAATTATGAAATTGGTCCACCTTCTTAAAAAATGTGGAAAACAAGTGATTTAAGGAACAGGCAAAAATGAACTAGTATTCTAATAAGGAAAACCTAAACTAGCACCTGCTTTGCAAAATGATTATCAGTAGGCAACACAATCACCAAAGTTAGCAAACTTTAAAAATTACAACAACTGGGCCGAGCACGGTGGCTCACACCTGTATCCCCAGCACCTTGGGAGGCCGAGGTGGGAAGATCACCTGAGGTCAGGAGTTAGAGACCAGCCTGGCCAACATGGTGAAACCTGGTCTCCACAAAACATACCTGGCCAACCTGGTGAAACCCCATCTCTACAAAAACACAGAAATTATTTTTTTGTATTAGCCGTGAGGGCGGGTGCCTGTAATCCCAGCTACTGGTGAGGCTGAGGCAGGAGAATCGCTTGAACCCGGGAGGCTGAGGTTGCAGTGACCCAAGACTGCACCACTGCACTCCAGCCTGGGCAATAGGGCGAGACTCCGTCTCAAAAAAAAAGAAAAAAATTGAAAAAATTACACCAACTGAAGTGCATAGACAGCCTTAAACTTTTCACAGCACTTTTGACATTTCATTTTAACAAACCCTTAATTAAAAAGATATGTGGTAAGGGCCCACAATGAGGAACCAGGTCCAGATTTTTTTTTTTAGACGGAGTCTCGCTCTGTTGCCCAGGCTGGAGTACAGTGGCGCTATCTTGGCTCACTGCAAGCTCCACCTCCCAGGTTCATGCCATTCTCCTGCCTCAGCCTCCTGAGTAGCTAGGACTACAGGCACCCGCCACCACGCCTGGCTAATTTTTTTGTATTTTTAGTAGAGACGGGGTTTCACCGTGTTAGTCAGGATGGTCTTGATCTCCTGACCTCGTGATCCAACAGCCTTGGTGTCCCAAAGTGCTGGGATTACAGGCGTGAGCCACCGCGCCTGGCCCAGGTCCAGAGATGTTAAGTAACACATCACACAGCTGAGGTAGCAGAAGCAGAACTATAATCCAGGCCTCCTCATCTCTGCCAATCTCAGCCTTCTGCTGAAGAATTTAGAATCACGACCCCTGTTTGTAGCAAGAAGACCAAATTGTGTAAACTAGTAACAAAGACCCTGCACCATTTGTTCCAAACCTACCTTTTAGATCTTTTTTTTTTTTTTTTTTTGAGACGGAGTCTCACTGTTGCCCAGGCTGGAGTGCAGTGACGCGATCTCTGCTCACTGCAAGCTCCGCCTCCCAGGTTCATGCCATTCTCCTGCCTCAGCCTCCCGAGCAGCTGGGACTACAGGTGCCCACCACTACACCAGGCACATTTTTTGCATTTTTTTATTTTTTGGATGCAGAGTCTCGCTCTGTCCCCCAGGCTGGAGTGCAGTGGCATGATCTTGGCTCACTGCAACCTCTGCCTCCCAGGTTCAAGTGATTCTCCTGCCTCAGCCTCCTCAGTATCTGGGATTACAGGTGCCTGCCACCACGCCCAGCTAATTTTTGTATTTTTAGTAGAGATGGGGTTTTGCCATGTTGGTCAGGCTGGTCTTGAACTCCTGACCTCGGGTGATCCTCCTGCCTCAGCCTCCCAAAGTGCTAGGATTACAGGCGTGAGCCACCGCACCCGGCCTAGATCTTATTTCCCATACCATATTTCACACATCCTGTGTTCTACCCCGGTCAGCACTCTGCTGCTATTCTAACCTGCTCCTACCTTTCCTCCTCCATATTTGGTTGACACTAACTACCCCTCTGTTACGGTTACTTTGGTACTTAACTCGTACTGCCTTCAGTGTGGCTCCCAGTGAACATATGGCTTGCTTATATCATTTAACCAACCAACATTTACTGAGCACGTACAATATTCTCGGAGCAGGGGTACAACAGCCCACATGGGGTTATCTCCTGCTAGAGGTAGAGCGAAATAATAAACGAAATAAAGACACTATTCTGGAAAAGTGGCAAATGTTATGGTAAAAAATAAAACATGTGAAGTGCACTGGGGAGTTGAGTTGGGGGATTCTATTTTAATGACCGTAGTCAGGAGGCCTTGCTGAGCAGGTAACACTTGAGTAGAAGCTTCAAAGAGCTTTTTGAAAAGAACAAAGGAGAGAGAAGCTAGTGCAGGGGTTCTGAGGTGTGAGCAGGTATGCAGTTTCCTAA
>NW_026652284.1:335744-446751 GCF_009828535.3 Hylobates moloch
GAAACCGCATCTCTACTAAAAATACAAAAATTAGTTGGGCGTGTTGGTGCGCGCCTGTAATCTCAGCTACTCCAGAGGCTGAGGCAGGGGAATCGCTTGAACCCGGGAGGCGGAGGCTGCAGTGAGCCGAGATCAGCCACTGCACTCCAGCCTGGGCGACAGAGCGAGACTCCGTCTCAAAAATAAATAAATAAATAAAATAAAATAAAATGAGGATTCCCAGGGGCAGTCACAGTGTGAAGCTGCATTTAATTGGTGTCCCCGGGCGATGCCATAGGGGAACGGTGCTCCAAAGAGGGCAAGAGGCGGGGGAAAGGGTCGGTCCAAAACTGAGGGCGGGACGGGGCGGAGCCGAAATAGCTGTGGTAGTTCGACCACCTCTGGACCCTTCCTTATTGACCGGGTCCCGGAATAGATGCGAGGTTGAGGTTTGGTGAAAGCCTGCCTCGAGACACTGAGAACAGATTGATTGAATGATTAATTGATTGATTGATTTCGAGACAGAGTCTCGCTCTGTCGCCAGACTGGAGTGCAGTGGCACGATCTCGGCTCACTGCAAACTCTGCCTCCCCGGTTCAAGGGATTCTCCTGCCTCAGCCTCCCGAATAGCTGGGACTGTGGGCTCGCGCCACCACACCCGGCTAATTTTTTTTTTTTTTTTTTTTTTTTTTTTTTTTTTTTTGAGACGGAGTCTTGCTTGTCACCCAGGCTGGAGCGCAGTGACATGATCTCGGCTTACTGCAACCTCTGCATCCTTGGTTCAATGAAGCCATTCTCCTGCCTCAGCCTCCCCAGTAGCTGGGATTACAGGTGCGCACCACCACGCCCAGCTAATTTTTGTATTTTTATTGGAGACGGGGGTTTCACCATGTTGGCCAGGCTGGTTTCGAACTCCTGACCTCGTGATCCGCCTGCCTTGGCCTCCCAAAGTGCTGGGATTACAGGCGTGAGCCACCGCACCCGGCCAATTTTTGCATTTTTGGTAGAGACAGGGTTTCACCATGTTGGCCATGATGGTCTCGATCTCTTGACCTCGTGATTCACCCGCCTCAGCGTCCCAAAGCGCAGATTTATTTTTCATGAGATGTATAGGAAACCAACTGTTAGGCTATCCTGCCTTGGCTCCTCCTGGAAAGGAGAAATTCCTTGGGATCCGCCAACGTGGTTTCTGCAGAAGTAGTCAAAGACAGAGCTCATTTGTAAGAAGCAAAGAGTAGCCAGCTAGATTGAGACCTCCTAGTAAATCAATGATTCCTTGGTTGCAGGTGTAGAGTCCCTTAGGAATGTTGTTCCAGGTTGTGGCTAGACACAAAAACACTATTATAGGAAATTCAAATCATGTGGGGTGAGGATCTTTATAAAATGAATTATGCGCTTATTGAAACAAAACACCAAATTATCATTTGTCCTTTTCAGGCTCTAATCCTATTGGACTGTTGTGTTCTAGACTGTATACACAGCCCCTGGCCACTCTGGTTTTGGTCTAGGTCACTATGCAGCTTCTAATTTTAAAGCTTTCAATCTGCCACGAACCTAGCAATCATCTTAAAACTGACTCAGGGCCGGGCGCAATGGCTCACGCTTGTAATCCCAGCACTTTGGGAGGCTGAGGCGGGCGGATCACGATGTCAGGAGATCGAGACCATGGTGAAACCCCGTCTCTACTAAAAATACAAAAAATTAGCCGGGCGTGGTGGCAGGCGCCTGTAGTCCCAGCTACTCGGAGAGGCTGAGGCAGGAGAATGGCATGAACGCGGGAGGCAGAGCTTGCAGTGAGCCGAGATTGCGCCACTGCACTCCAGCCTGGGCGACAGAGCGAGACTCCGTCTCAAAAAAAAAAAAAAAAAACTGACTCAGGGGACTTATTACTTGCATCTTAGAAGTGGCTTAGAGGATCTATTACTTTCTTTGGTCTCAGCCATGTTTTGGCTAGATGACACTGTCAGATAAGGAATTCCATTGAATATTGAAAGATGGTTGACAAGTTGGTCTCAGGTGATATGGTAGATTGATGAAACATGGCTCCAATTTCCCACACATTTCGCAGTGACTTTGCAGCTCCACTCTATTTCCTGAATCTGTACTGGCCTTGGGCTTTGGCCAAGAACATGTGGCAGTTCCAGCCTAAATTATGATGCCTGGACTAGCCTACTGGAGGAGGGGACCACGTGGGGCAGGGCAAGCAGCAAAGCCACCCAGGTAAATGCTGGCTGACCAGCATTGAGACCAGCCACTGAGCCAAGGTGGGGCAAGTCAGCAAAACTGCCCCATTAACCCATAAACACATGAGGAACAATAAATTACTATTGTCTTAGCCACTTATTTTGGGGTAGATTGGTATGTAGCAATAACTAACTGATACAGATGCCAACAAATACCTCTAGGACAGACGTCCCCAACCCCCTGGGCAGCAGACCAGTATGGGGCCGTGGCCTGTTAGGAACTGGGCCACAGCAGGAAGTGAAAGGCAGGCAAGCAAGTGAAGCTTCATCTGTGTTTACAGTCACTCCCCATTGTTCACATTGCAGCCAGAGCTCCTCCTCCCATCAGCTTCCTCCTCAGATCAGTGGAAGCATTAGATTCTCATAGGAGTGTGAACCCTATTGTGAACTGTGCATGTGAGGGATCTAGGTTGCACGCTCCTTATAAGAATCTAAATAATGCCTGATGATCTGAGGTGGGACACTTTCATCCCGAAAACATCCTCTGTGCCCCCCTCTGCCCCAACGTCTGTGGAAAAATTGTCTTCTACAAAACCAGTCCTTGGTACCAAAAGGGTTGGGAACTGCTGCTCTAGGAGGCAGATGAGTAATACAGTAGTGGTTTGTTCATATGAACAGGAATACTTAGGTGTCGATATGTTAATTTAACCTAACGAATGAATTTGCTTGTCACTCCTTTCTGCCAGCTGGAGCTCCGCCTCATCTAATCAGCTTTCTGTCATTATCTGGACCTCCCACCAGACACCTCCTCCCACACTGCACAGTGCATTGTCTTTATAAGTGTATATATACCTTGCTAATATGCTGCAGACTTCTTACATGCCCACATCACTTCTCCAGCCCATGATGTTGTACATCTTGTATACTCTGAGTGTTCAAGCAGTTGTCATGAGATATTTTTAAAGTTTTAAAACTCTAACTCCTTCTCATACACTACTGGTGGAATTGTAAAATGGGACAATTTCCTTGGAAAATTGGTTGACAGTTTCTTTTTTTTTTTTTTTTGAGACGGAGTCTCGCTCTGTCGCCCAGGCTGGAGTGCAGTGGCGCAATCTCGGCTCACTGCAAGCTCCGCCTCCCGGGTTCATGCCATTCTCCTGCCTCAGCCTCTCCGAGTAGCTGGGACTACAGGCGCCCACCACCACGCCCAGCTAATTTTTTTGTATTTTTAGTAGAGACGGGGTTTCACCGTGGTCTCGATCTCGTGACCTCGTAATCCACCCGCCTCGGCCTCCCAAAGTGCTGGGATTACAAGCGTGAGCCACCGCGTCCGGCCGACAGTTTCTTAAAAAGTTAAACATACACCAACCAAATGACCTGGCAGTTCTACTCCTGAGTATTTACTCAACAGAAATGTATCCATAAAAATACTTGCAGGCCGGGCACAGTGGCTCACACCTGTAATCCCAGCACTTTGGGAGGCCGAGACGGGTGGATCACAAGGTCAGGAGATCGAGACCATCCCAGCTAACACGGTGAAACCCCGTCTTTACTAAAAATACAAAAATTAGCCGGGCCTGGTGGCAGGCGCCTGTAGTATCAGTTACTCGGGAGGCTGAGACAGGAGAATGGCGGGAACCCAGGAGGCGGAGCTTGCAGTGAGCTGAGATCGCACCATTGCACTCCAGTCTGGGGGACAAGAGCAAAACTCCTAAAAAAAAAAGCCTCAAAAAAAAAAAAGGTGGGGGAATGAACTACTGATACATGCCTTAACATAGCTGAGTCTCAAAATAATTATGTAAGTGAAACAAGCAGACCAAAAAACAGTGTGTACTCAACGATCACATTTATATAAAAGCCTAGGAAATGGAAGCCCATGTATAGTGACAGAAAGCAGATAAATGGGTCCCTAGGAGTAGAGGAGGCAAGGAGGGTGAAGGGATTGCAGTGGGTCAAAAAGAAACTTTGGTGTGATGGGGATGTTCAGTGTTTTGTTTATGGCAATGTTTTCATCATAAGACACTTGTCAAAACTTACCAAATCACACATTTTATATATGTGCAGTTTATTATATGTCAATTATACCCCAATAAAGCTGTTGAAATCTTGTCATTGTTACAGAAGCACAGAAGCAAGAAGTCTGGCCTGTGCTTCTGTAACAATGACAAGACTTCAACAGCTTTAAAACAGTATTTTTAAAAATCATGTATTAGGAAATCAAATAGTTTTCTTATGTATAAATTGTTCCCAAATTACTCTTGTATGTTTTGGTTTTGTTACAACAGAAGCATCAAAACAGCAAAGCAGATGATCATTTTTTCTTTACCTCAACCCCCTATCACTAGTTAAAATTGCCCTTTGTCCTTCCAAAATGAAGTGGCATTCCCTGTTGTGGGAAGTCAGGGACCCCAAATGGAGGGACTGAATGAAGCCATGGCAGAAAAACATGGATTGTGAAGATTTCATGGGCATTTATTAGTTCCCCAAATTAATACTTTTATAATTTCTTACACCTGTCTTTACTGCATTTTCTAAACATAAATTGTGAAGATTTCATGGACACTTATCACTTCCCCAATCAATACCCTTGTGATTTCCTATGCCTGTCTTTATTTTAATCTCTTAATCGTGTCATCTCGTAAGCCAAGGAGGATGTATGTCGCCTCAGGACCATGTGATAATTGCGCTAACTGCACAAATTGTAGAGCATGTGTGTTTGAACAATATGAAATCTGGGCACCTTGAAAAAAGAGCAGGATAACTGCAATTGTTCAGGGAATAAGAGAGATAACCTTAAACTCTGACCACAGGTGAGCTGGGCAGAACAGAACCATATTTCTCTTCTTTCAAAAGCAAATGGGAGAAATATTGCTGAATTCTTTTTCTCAGCAAGGAACATCCCTGGGAAAGAGAATACGCACCTGGGGGTGGGTCTCTGAACTGGACCCCTGGGTATGGCCGTCCTTTATGGTCTGTAGACTGCAGGGTGAAATAGACCCCAGTCTCCCATAGTGCTCACAGGCTTATTAGGAAGAAGAAATTCCTGCCTAATAAATTTTGGCTGGGCTGGAGGTGCAGGGGGTGCAGGGCAGGCCCGAGCAGCTCGGTGTCCCGCAGACTTAGCCGCTGCTCCCACCACGGTGCCGCCTGCTGGAACGGAAGCTCTTTCCTTTTTGTATAGGTTGAAGTTTTGTTTTCTTAATAAAATTGCAAACCTCAAAAAAAAAAATTTTTGGTCAGACCGGTTGCTCTTAAAACCCTGTCTCCTGATATGATGTTATCAGTCACAATGGTGCCTGAAACTTCATTAGCAATTTTAATTTCACCTCGTCCTATGGTCCTGTGATCTCACCCTGCCTCTATTTGCCTTGTGATATTCTATTACCTTGTAAAGTACTTGATGTTTGTGACCCACACCTATTTGCACACTCCCTCCCTTTTTGAAAATCCCTAATAATAACTTGCTGGTTTTGTGGCTTGGGGGCATCACGGAACCCACTGACATGTGATGTCTCCCCCGGGTGCCCAGCTTTAAAATTTCTCTCTTTTGGACTCTGTCCCTTTATTTCTCAAAGCAGCCAATGCTTAGGGAAAATAGAAAAGAACCTACGTGACTATCAGGGCAGGTTCCCTGATAATTCCCCACCATTTTAATGCATTTCTATTATATGAATACTTTTCAATTAATATTATTTAGTTTATTCAAGGCCATCGATGACCTACAAATGTAGTAGGGCACTTTCCAAAACATTTGTTGGGAGTGAGCAGGGAGAAACTTTCTGAAAAATATAGGAATAACTCAAGGTGAATTGAGGTAGAACAGTAGGATAGTGATTAAAAGCCAGGAGTTGGCTTTTATGAACTGCCTCACTTGGTAAAATGGTAAGTGGATGTGGTAAGCAGAATGCCCAAAGATATCCACATCCTCACCTTGAAACTTGTGACTGTGCCACCTTACATGGCAAAAGGGGCTCTGCAGAGGCAACTAAGGATCTTGAGAGAGGGAGCTGACCCTGGATTGTCCATGTGGGCCCAAAGCAGTCATGAAGATCCTTCCAAGAGGGTGACAGGAGTGTCAGAATCAGAGAGTAAGCTATGATGATGGATGAGTGATGAGAGTGGTGACATTGCTGGCTTCAAAGATGGAGGAAGGAGCCATGAGGCAAGATACAAAGGCAGCCTCTAGAAACCGAAAGAGCAGGGATGAGACTCTTCCCAGGAGCTTCCAGAGGGACGTAATCCTGTCTGCACCTTGATTTTAGCCCAGCAAAGCTTATGTGGAACTTCTAACCTCCAGAATTGTAAGATGATACGCGTGTGTTGTTTTAAGCTACAAGGTATGTAACTTGTGAAGAGCCGTAAGAAAAAACTAACACAGTAAGTATGCCAAATTAAGGGAAGGAGAAGATGCTGGGATCCCCCGAATGTCTGTCAAAAATAAAACAGATTCAGTGTTATAGATAAGCAACCTGGTCTGACCTTCTCTCCACCCGCTGGTCCATCATCTCAGTGATTTTCACAGACTCGTTGTGTTTGTTACTTGGTCAGTACCACCGCTGTCCTGCTCGCCACCATCCAGTTCCACTCCTCTTTCTCATGCGCTCGGCTGGAATGAATCCTGTCCTCTTTGGACTGGTAATAGAGAGGTACCTAGATCTTTGATCTTTTTCTTTTTTTTTTAAGACAGAGTTTCGCTCTTGTTGCCCAGGCTGGAGTGCAAAGGCGCGATCTCAGCTCACCGCAACCTCCGCCTCCCAGGTTCAAGCAATTCTCCTGCCTCAGCCTCCAGAATAGCTGGGATTACAGACATGCACCAACGTGCTCTGCTAATTATGTATTTTTAGTAGAGACGGGGGTTTCTCCATGTTGGTCAGACTGGTCTCGAACCCCTGACCTCAGGTAATCCGCCTGCCTCGGCCTCCCAAAGTGCCAGGATTACAGGCGTGAGCCACCGTGCCTGGCCACAGAGGTACCTAGATCTTTTATATCTGTTTCTTGTCTGTGTCTCACCTCTCCAACTAAAAACCTTTTTAAAACTATCATGTGAGGTTCAAACTAATGGTGAACAAGTAAGTGTGACTAATACTACAACAAACGTGCTGACGATGTCAAAATGAACGGTCATCAGCTGGATGGGATGGATGTAACTAAGCAACACAGAAATTCTAGGACAAGTCCCTTGCAGGGAAGGCTTGGCTAGCAGCTAGCACAAACTACTCTATAGTAGTAACCAACCAATGCAAGCTTTTGTTCAATGACAGCAGAATTTGGCATTAATACACTTCACAGCCCCGAAAACCTATCTGGAGTTATCCATAGATGCATTTGGTGATTTCATAAAATGTTTGTTCTTGACTTCTGTATAAGTATACTTTGATCAAAATGTGAATAATTAAATCTTTTGGGATAGACACTAAGAAAAAAATCTTACTCATTTTTTCTCATTTGATAAAATAACTTATAAGACACCAGTCTGAGCAACATAACTAGACCTTGTCTCTGCAAAAAAATTTAAAAATTACCCAGGTGTGGAGGCACAGGCCTGTAGTCCTAGCTACTACGGAGGCTGACACAGGAGGGTCGCTTGAGCCTAGCAGTTCGAGGCTGCAGTGAGCTATGACTGTTAAGAGAGTGAGACCTTTTCTCTCAAAAAAAAAAAAAAAAAAAAAAACCAAAACAAAGAAAATTATAGGACACTAAAGAAGATTAGCAACAAGATTTCTAATGATGCTTGAAGTATGAAAATGTGTTCTGTCTCATTTTCTACAGGCTAAAAATGTAAAATGATGTTACACGACTCAAAAACATGTCAAAGGTACTAACATATTAAAATAGAGCTGGTTTTATTTAATACTATCACTTCATTGGATCAAGAGATAGTCACAGGATAGGGAATTTCTGCATACATCATGGATTTGCTCCCTAAGGTAGATGAACAGGTAGATTTTCTTTTTCTCCAAGACGGAGTTTCACTCTTGTCGTCCAGGCTGGAGTGCAGTGGCACAATCTCGGCTCGCTGCAACCTCCACCTCCTGGGTTTAAGTGATTCTCCTGCCTCAGCCTCCAGAGTACCTGGGATTACAGGCATACACCACCACGCCCAGATAATTTTTGTATTTTTAGTAGAGACGGGGTTTCACCATGTTGGCCAGGCTGGTCTGGAATTCCTGACCTCGTGACCTGCCTGCCTTGGCCTCCCAAAGTGCTGGGATTACAGGCATGAGCCACCGCACCGGGCCTTTTTTGTTTTGTTTTGTTTTGTTTTTGAGATGAAGTTTTGCTCTTGTTGCCCAGGCTGGAGTGCAATGGTGTGATCTCGGCTCACTGCAACCTCTGCCTCTCGGGTTCAAGTGATTCTCCTGCCTCGGCCTCCTGAGTAGCTGTGATTACAGGCATGCGCCACCACCCCTGGCTAATTTTGTATTTTTAGCAGAGACAGGGTTTCTCCATGTTGGTCAGGCTATTCTCAAACTCCCGACCTCAGGTGATCCGCCCACCTCAGCCTCCCAAAGCGCTGGGATTACAGGCGTGAGCCACCACACCTGGCCCACAGGTAGACATTTTCTACATGGTTACAGAGATCTAGAGGCTAGTCATTTTTCTTTTTTTTTGAGATGGAGTCTTGCTCTGTTGTCCAGGCTGGAGTGCACTGTTGTGATCTCGGTCACTGCAACCTCTACCTCCCAAGTTCAAGTGATTCTCCTGCTTCACCCTGCTGAGTAGCTGGGACTGCAGGTGTGCACCACAACGCCTGTCTAATTTTTGTATTTTTTAGTAGAGATGGGGTTTTACCATGTTGACCAGGCTAGTCTCAAATACTCCTGGCCTCAAGTGTTCCACCCGCCTCGGCCCCCTAAAGTGCTGTGATTACAGGCATGAGCCACTGCACCCAGCCTAGGCTACTCATTTCTAAAAAGAGAATAGGAAAAATGTGAGGAACTGGGATGATCTGGAACCTGAGACTACATGAGCATTTCAAGTAAAGGGAAAAACAAATCAACAAATGTTCAGCTAGAAATAAGTTATTTTATTTTAAAACACATACAGATTAATAAATGTTACTGGAAAACTTAATAGCCTTTTTATTTACATGAGGCAATAACAACATGCTATGACTACATCTATGAAGCAAAATATAAGCAGGTCTTAGCCACTGACACGTGTCTATGTGTGCTAATTGGAAGCTCCCCAATACACGTCTATGACAAAACTTTTACACAACCAATCAACATTTGACATTTTTTACATCTTCTTCCTCTCTTTCATGATTATATTCCATTTTCAAGAAAATAAGTTATCCTTTGAAAAGGCAAAACACTCAAGCCACTGAAAAACAGTATCTAAATTTCTGTAAAGTGCAAAAGTACTAAGGTGGGGGCAATTATTATATTCTGGCAAATATTCTGAACTTTTCAACATGACCCTTTGGCACTAGTGGTTTGGGAGCCCTGACATTCGCCTGGTGTCAGTTCAGCATCAGGGTTGAGCTGCTTGGAAGCAGGAAGTTCAGCGTCATTTATTACAAATCCAGTGCAACAGAATCCAAGTGTTTCACAGGCCATTAAATCTTTTTCAGAATACAGACCTCAGCCGAATGTCAGGAGCCCATCACACACCATCAGAAGGTGATCTTTCTGTGCGGCTTTCTTAAGTCCCTGTTTAATTTCCATATTTTACAATAGAACATATAAAACCCTTTCTTTTAAAACAAAAAAAGGAAAACTAAAGCTTCATGGAATCATGCAAACTTTACACCCAGCACTTCCTTTGCTTTCTCAGCGCATGAGGCTGTGTGTTCTACAGCATGGTCCTGAGGAGACTCCATGTCCCGTGCAAGCAGAGTTTCCACTGTGCCACTCCCAGGCACTTCTGAACACGGTGCTCTCATCTCAGGCCACCAGAACACTGCTGAAAGTGCCGGTGTTCTAGAAACAATTTGAAGAACCATCCCACCCCTTTAGAGGTAGAAAAACTGAGGCACAGAAAGGTTAAGAGACTCACCGATGTTTGCACGATTTAGGGAAAAACAGAGAAAAGAAGAAAAACATCCTCCTCCCTGGCTCATGCTCTGGGCCCTGGATTCTGCTTTTTAAATGCTTTTGGGTACATGTGAAATAGATGTTTATTTACATGATCCTTGTTCTACTGAATATCAACTTTTTACTAGACAACATATTTTTATGTAACAAAGTTACATTTTCTTAAAATATAATTACGTTGTTGCACGTGAGGAATGTGAATGAAACAAATGAGTCGTGGTAGTGGGCCAAATTCTCACTGCTGTTCCTGTAATTCTGAACCTTTTCAAGTATACAATGGAGGTATAAGAATCTGGCCAGATGTGAAACATCACCTATAAGCTAAAGGACAGACCCTTAAAATTCATCACCAGTACAACTGTGAGGTGGAAATGAGGAATACAAAAAATTGAGGTATTTCATATGATAAACTGTCTTGTGGTGTGACTGCTGTACAAATTGGTCTTTTCTTTCCAACTCACATTAACAGAATCTACCTATGAACATGAGTAAAACCTATGAAAAATGAACACGGATATGTCCTCGGGAGGAAGGTCACTGTTAAGGAGTCAATGATACATTTTTGGTCCCTGAGAAGGCAAAACACCAAGACTCCATCCAATCCCGCCTGATGGGTGAACAACGCCCTTGGTGTCAGACACCATGAAAAGGACAACTTCAGAACACGGAAGCTAATCCATGCCGTCGGGAACAGACCTTACACTGAAATGTTCTCTTTCTAGTTTCCTGCTTGGTGGCAGGAAGCCTAAGTCAGGATTGAGCAGGCGTCAGGTCGGAGCAGTGCGATGGGAGGGGCTCTGGGAACCACCGGAGCACTCTCTCCCCTCTTCTGGGTTAGCTGAGCAGCTTGAAAAAAAGGAAACCCCGACCAGACAGAAGGGCAGCAGCCTGTGCCCATCACACCTGTTTCCACGCACCAGGTGTCTGTGCACGCCTGGGAGACACTGCATCTCCAAAGTCTAGAGCTGGCCCCTAGAAGTTGAGCACAACATTTACAAAGAGCTGAGTCATCTAGGAAGAAGGAATATAAGACGACTGCACAAGTGAACAGTGCTCACTTCTACCAGAAAACAGATGTGAAATCCAAAGAAGAACAAACACCAACATATTACCGCTGGGATGAACTTCTGGAAAGACAACTGGGTGTGGTAAATTGGCTTGAAGAGCAGGAATTGAAAGAATATTCCTTATTGCTGAACAAAGAGCTGCGAAGTATATTTCACTAACATTCTGGTAGGAAAAGATCTCAATGAGAGCTGAGCAAGGCCACCAGAATACCGGACTCTTCCCCAAAGTCCCCAGCATGGGCAGGGCCTCACTCCATGTGGCACTGGAAGGACTTCCCTCCCCAGCACCTTCTCCACAGAGATGGCATGGTCCTGCCAGCCGGGAAGACGCTCCAGGGGGACTTTGTGGTGCCGGGTTAGAGTTAGAATCCTTAATTGGACCTGATCAATGAGCAGAACAGGAAGCAATCTTTTCAAATGCAAATATTCAGAAGAGAAAACAAGGCATTGCCCAAGAAGAGGAAACGGCCTATTTAATTATCTATCAAGAGGAAATCGGCATAATGTGATCAAAACCTTTGATTTTAGAGGATGCTTGAAAACAAGTATACAGTAAGCATCTTTTTTTTCAAAGAATAGTATGATAATGAAAATATTTCAAGTACACGTACTTTTGGAAAGACCACTAAGAGATCTATCCATGTTCTAGGCCCTCCCCCAAAGTTCTCACTTTGGGGCTTTTGTTTTCATTTTCAAATGAATGATGACAACATAAATTTTTTAAATAAATACTATTAAATCGGAAGTTATATGCTCTATATTAAATTTGAAAATTAGACTGTTCAACCACTGGTCACGTCATTTATTTTGAAGCTAGTGTCACGTGCTTGAAAAACAATGGATGATATGAACTTGGTTTCACTGGAAGAAAAGCTATGTATCCTAGTGAAGTATCTGCTGAACAGAGGTAAACCTGAAAGATTCTAACTGTCCCAGGATCAGTCACCTTCAAGGGTAGAAGAGCTATTAATACGTTTGAGATTTTGTTCTACTCTAAGAATATTATAGAGAAGATCATTGGGTATCACCTCTCAGTATCAATGGTGTAATTGTGGATTAAAATATACTAAGGTACACCAAGAGCTGCCTTTAAACTAAATTTCCCATGAAAGCTGTAGCAACACAAACATGATCATTTTCATGTGACACATGAACTTTCTCATTACACTTGGTAGCCACATGTATTCTTTGAATATCTCACATCCCTTACCTAGGAAACTATTTTTATGCCTAAAAGTATATTGATACTGCTACATTACGTTTTCAGAAAGCTCAGTTCAGTAAGTTAAGGCCTGCATTCCTAAAAGCACTGATGATAAAAAAACAAAACCTGCAAGAGCCAATAAAAAGAGTAATGGACTTTGAGCATTTGTTAACCATCCATTAAGAGAGGATTTAAATTTTTTTTTAAATAATGTTGTTGCTGCTCTCAGTTCACAAATCACTGACAACCCATGATCATCACATACACTTTTACTTCATAAAGGTATTTTTCTCTCTATATTAAACTAGTCTCGTTTTATTTAGCCTCTTCACTCAACACTTTAGGAAGCTATTCCTTGCGACTTTAGAAATGTTCTTTTTGCCTACAAAAACACATTTTTTTCTTACTGAGGAACTTTAATTGGGCACTATTCAATTTTATGTTCTACTTCACCTAATCTGCTTTACCCAACTCCATCTTTCAACTTGGCATAGTTCCCTGCTGAGATAAAACACTGGCCATGAAGTACATGATACCGTGGTGAAATATGTGCATCACTTCATGCTTTGCTCCCATTTGGAACACATGGATGGGAACACTATAGACAGAGAATGACCTCTTTGATTCAAATACTGGCATAATTAATGGCTCTTTTGCATTTAAGACACATAATGAGAGGTTAGCTGAGGAACTCTAGGACGCTCTGCTATTGCAAACAACAAGGAGATGGCTACATTCATTGGCTTTTTGTTAGAAAATCTTTTGAAAACTGTGTGTTACAATTTGTAGAAGCTAGCCTAATCTCAATTGTGTGCTTTAACTTGTTCCTGTATGACAGGGTACTCGATATATGAGCTATTGAACAGGTACTCTCCCACTTAGCCTTATTATCAAGTTACCTAATTTATTTCTTCTGAATGGCCATAAATGCTTGCTGATAAAGAATGTGGATATATTTGATACTGGATCCCAGGTACACAGATTGAATACAAATAAAATAATACCTCATGCTACTTAAATCAACTGTCTTTAATTGGACAATAATCACATGTTAAACGGGTCAGTTTGCTCTAGTGTGTCTTTAGTCTTGACTATCTTCCAGTGAATATACAGTCATGAACCACGTAACCATGTTTCTGTCAAAGACACACCACTTACATGACGGTGGTCCCATAAGATTATAATACCACAGTTTTACTGTACCTTCCCCATGTTTGGAAACACAAATACTCACCACTGTGTTACAATTGCCTGCGATATTCAGTGCAGTCACATGCTGTACGGGTGTGTGGCCCAGGAGCAACAGGCTGTACCATCTGGCCTGGGTGGGTCATAGGTGTCCCATCTAGGTTTGTGTAAGTGCACTCCACGATATTCACACAATAAAGTCACCTTACAATGCATTTCTCAGAATGTTTCCCTATCATTAAGTGACATGTGACTGTATTATTTCTAACTGCCTTATACAGTTGTAACTTGAATATTGAAATATTAAAGCATACTCGAGGAAGTTGCATTATTCTAATCTAAGAACATATACACAATAAGAGTTAAATTAATAATTCAAGTGATAAAGGCACTGAAATTGATTTGAGCTATTGAAAAGTCATCCTGCCAGTGGAACACTACCTCATGTTCATTAACTCTTCTCTCTCTCTCTATTTACTATTAAAATGTCTTGGGTGGGGGTGGGGGTCGAAGAGTCAACTTGTCAGAGGATTAAAAACAATTTAATGTATATGCCTCTTATTTGGATGACATACTTGAATGTTATACATGCTTAATGCAAACTAACACAACTACAGACACATTCACTGTACAGTGCCAGAGTTCAAGACAACAATCTCTCATTTCCAAAGTAATCTAAGTAAAAATATCTCTGCTATCCTGTAACAACTAACCAGAAAGAGCCCATCTTTTTCTGTTTAAATAATGTTAAAATGTTTTAAAAGAAGAGAATATTCATGAAAGCTTCCAGGTTAATGGAAATGAAACTGAGATTCGTCTCATCAGAGAGAGATGGTGCCACGCAACCGTTGGGCACCTTCGGGCTGCAGAGGGCTGGCTGGGCCTCTGCTCTGGTGCTGAGCCACGCTCCCCACTGTCCACCACTGTTACTATCCAGTCCATTCTAACACCATGATCGAGGATCTCTTCTACCTCACATCCAATTAGGGCCAGAAACCACCTCCAATGCCTGTTCCTCGAACCATCCAAGCTCCTGTTGCAATCTAGTCTGTTTTCTAGTCTGTTTTCACATTAGATTTGTTCATCTCCCCAAGGTTGAAATTGAACTCTTTGAACACCTGTATAAGGACAATCCCCACAGAGACGGTCGTGAATCCACAGGCCATGCCCAAGAAGTCCACCAGACCCACGTTGCTCCACTCCCGGAAGAGGATGGCTGAAGCCAGCAGGACCAGCGTGGTAAACACCACGTAGTAGATGGCCCCAAACACCGAGGAGTCGAAGCACTCCAGCGCCTTGTTGATGTACCTGAACTGGACAATGATGCTGCAGCCGAGCACGGCCAGGAGCACCAGGCACAGGCAGAGGGCTCTCTGACTGGACGGGTTGTTATGCAAGATGTCTTGGGCCGCCAGCCCGATGCCCTTGGTGGAAGGCACGGTGAAACTGCCCAGCAAGGAGCAGATACTGATGTAGACCATGATGTTGGTGGGCCCATGGGCTGGCGCGATCCAGAAGATGAGCAGCAGCAGCATGAGCAGCACGATGCACAGGTAGCCCACAAACACTGGAACACAGACAGCAGTCACCCAGAGCCGCCGCCTAGCAGCCGCAACCCAGGCGGTGGACTGGGGCGGCACCCAGGCCTCCACCCGCCACCCACCTCTACTGCGGCACAGCCCTGGGGGGCGTGCAGGCTCTGGCTTGAATTTACCAGACCCACTGATTTCATTCCACAAAATTACTCCCATCATTTTCACTGTTAAAACATTTACAGCCGGGTTAGCCAGACGCGGTGGCTCACGCCTGTAATCCCAACACTCTGGGGGGCCAAGGCGGGTGGTTCATGAGCTCAGGAGTTCAAAACCAGCCTGGCTAAGATGGTGAAACCCCGTCTCTACTAAAAGTACAAAAATTACAGCGTGCCTGTAATCCCAGCTACTCAGGAGGCTGAGGCAGGAGAATCACTTGAACCTAGCGGGTAGAGGTTGCAGTGAGCCGAGATCGCACCACTGCACTCCAGCCTGGGTGAAAGAGCAAGACTGCATCTCAAAAAAAAAAAAAAAACAAAAACATTTACAGCCGGGCACAGTGGCTCACACCTGTAATCCCAGCACTTTGGGAGGCCAAGGTGGGCGGATCAGGAGGAGGTCAGGAGATCGAGACCATCCTGGCTAACTCGGTGAAACCCTGTTCTCTACTAAAAATACAAAAAATTAGCCGGGCGTGGTGGCATGCACCAGTAATCCCAGCTACTCAGGAGGCTGAGGCAGGAGAATCCCTTGAACCGAACCCGGGAGGCAGCGGTTGCAGTGAGCCGAGATCACACCACTGCACTCCAGCCTGGGAGACAGAGCAACAGTCCGTCTCAAAAAAAAAAACCATGTTCAGGGTGCTTTATCAGAACCTTTTTTTTTTTTTTTTTTTTTTTTGAAATCTGTCTGTCAGGCTGGATCAGTTTTTTTTTGTTTTGTTTTGTTTTTTTGAGACGGAGTTTTGCTCTTTGTTGCCCAGGCTGGAGTGCAATAGCGCAATCTCTGCTCACTGGAACCTCCGCCTCCCAGGTTCAGGCGATTCTCCTGCCTCAGCCTCCTGAGTAGCTGGGAATACAAAAGCGCCTGCCACCGCGCCTGGCTATTAGAGACAGGGTTTGGCCATGTTGGCCAGGCTGGTCTTGAACTCCTGATCTTAGGTGATCTGCCATCCTCGGCCTCCCAAAGTGTTGGGATTACAGACGTGAGCCACTGCGCCCGGCCTAGAACCATTCTCTTAACAATACAAGTGAATGGAGATGCTCCGAGGTTTTAAAAAAGCACCTGGGAATCCAGGGGGCAGGGGTAAGGCAGGGGACAGGAGGGAGGACTTTAAGCTGTGGGGGTGTTTGCAATGGGTTTTGCAATGATTGGGGGCTGCATCCAGTGGGCAGAGGCATGTGCAGACAGCAACCCCCATCCCCATCAAAAATCATCCCATTCTCGTCACAACTTCTGAATGTCTCCTTGGACTTGTAACTGAAAAATATGCCTATAATAATCAGAGCCTAGAAACTATTTTATGTATGAAACAAAGAAATTTTTGCATGGATTTAATATACGCTGAATTTTTCAGACATGTCACTTCCATGTAAATTGAGGGAGGATTGTTCTTTCTTTGATCAAAACTTCATTAAGAGTTATGCTCCATCTGAGGGTCATTTTGTTGATGGCAAGACCTCAAGTGTCCAAGTCAATAACATTACACCCCCACGTCAGTCTATAGCTACAGCTACCAGATTCTCAACCACTCCTCACAAGGTGTGGTGTTGGCCAGCTTCAATAGGTCTTCTCTTGTAGTGGGACCTGAGCATTTACATAATGAAATGGATGTTTTGCTTTAAAGTATTGTCCTGGTATTTCTCCTTTATATTACAGTTAGGGCATTAAATTGATGGTTTGAAATTGTGTGTATAAGGAGGTTGTGTTTTCCGTGAAATCCATTCCAACATCACAAATGGACCTGAGAGGGCTGGGAACTGCTGGCTATGCAAACCAGGAAGTGTGGACATACAAACCAGCGAGTGTGGACATGAAAACCAGCAAACTGATGTGGAGGCAGTTTTGTGCTGGCATCTGTCTAAACTTGTTGGTAAGCAACACAGGGTGGTCTACTTAAAGTGAAATCTATACTTTAAGTCTGTTGTAATCATACAGATAGTAGTTTTTAATGCATTTATCAAAAAAAAAGGATGGGCACGGTGGCTCAGCCTGTAATCCCAGCACTTTGGAAGGGCGAGGTGGGTGGATCACGAGGTCAGGAGATCAAGACCATCCTGGCTAACATGATGAAACCCCGTCTCTACTAAAAATACAAAAAAAATTAGCTGGGCGTGGTGGCAGGCGCCTGTAGTCCCCGGCTACTCAGGAGGCTGAGGCAGGAGAATGGCAGAGCTTGAAGTGAGCCGAGATCACGCCACTGCACTCCAGCCTGGGTGACAGAGCGAGACTCCATCTCAAAAAAAAAAAAAAAAAAAGAAAAGAAATTATGTCAAAAGATATATAAACAGGGCTATATGAGGAATCTAAACTTAAGAGATGCCAGGCCTTTGTTCTCACAGAGCTTCATGCTGGAGGGAGCTTAGTGCTGAGGTGGAGATAGAGCGGGCAGGGCACACCAGGAAAGTTATGTGGGGAGGGGTGGGTGGCAGTCAGACTTGGGAGGGTGGCCCAAGGGGAGCCACTGTGGGAAGGGAAAGCACCCATGCACAAGGCCCCAGAAGAGAACCCGAAGGAATACCAGGTCACGGAGGCTCCCCCTAGGGCCTGAGGATCAGGAGGGAGGGTGAGGGCAGAGGGCTAGCCTGCGAGCACAGCCCACTGATGCACGTGCCCAGAGAACACAGATCTACAGTAACAGATCAGGGTGGACACATGGTTCCTCTGCCCTGCCAGGAAGCATTCACTTTGAAGACGTGGTTAAAAAAGTTGGGACTCCTAGTGTAAACTTTCTTGGCAGTGCTGCTAGAAAGGAATTACCTGGATTGGTCAGCTTCTCCTCCAGCTCAGCTTGAGTTGTCACACTCTCAGACTTTGGGGAGTGGATAATCAGCACGACAGACCCTGCACAGCTTAGCAGGCACCCCAACTTGCCCAAGATGTTGAGCTTTTCCTTCAGGAGATAGGAAGCTAAAATGGACCTTTATTGAAAAAAGAGAAATCATTAAAGTTTAAACCAAACTACCTTACCTTTCTTCTAACAGCAGATATTTTATCTAGAAAAACCATTTTCTTTTTCTTCTTTTTTTCCCTTTAAGAGACCACCTCCCACTCTGTTGCCCAGGCTGGAGTGCAGTGGTGCAGTCACAGCTCACCACAAGCTTGAACTCCTGGGCTCAAGTGATCCTCCTACCTCAGCCGCTGGAGTAGCTGGGAGTACAGGTGCATGCCACCACACCCAGCTAATTTTCTAAAAATTTTGTGTAGAGACTGGGTCTCACTCGACTGCCCAGGCAAGTCTCAAACTCCTGGGCTCAAATGATCCTCTTGCCTTGGCCTCCCAAAGTGCTGGAATGATAGGTGTGAGCTGCCATGCCTGGCCAGAATTTTCACACCAATTCCATGTATAACTACTACGTAATGATACACATAACTTACACCACTATATTACTATGTCAGCACATATAAAATATACCAGAGTATAAAAAGTTTTATGACTGACCAAAAATAAAAGTAATGTTTCCTTACTTATAAAAGGAACCAATAAAAAATACTAGTTATTTATGCTACATGGAAAAGTAGAGTACAAAAACTGTCAAAATAATTATAAGTAATGCATGATAAAAACAAAATAAATTAAGTGAAAAATGCACAAACAAAAGAAAAAATAAAAATGCTAATAGTAATTGCAGCATAGTAGAAGTAGTATGGGTGGTTATTTCCTCTAATACTAAAAACTTTTAAAAAGTGGTCACATTATTAATGCAAAAAAATGTATTCTTCAAAAACATCTATAATCTCCAGGCTTCTAATGTGTTTCTTCTCTTATTTCCCTGTGTAATTATCAGTTTACAATCTGAATTGGAACACCTTGCCCTCAGTAAGTCACAGGACTGGTCATTCTCACTTTACTCATGTCTGTGCTGAAGACGATCAGAAAACAGGAACGTCCGGGAGGAGGGCATACCAGGCTCAGGTATGGACCGGATTACTTCCTTTAATACCTATTTTAAAGATAAGGAAACTTGAGCCTCAGAAAGGGTCAGCATTGAACCTAAGGCCACAAAGCTAACAAGAGATACAAACATGGTCATGACACACCCACAGGTCCTAAACGGCCTACTTTTCCCTTGTACCACTTCGTGTCCTTGTCCCTAGACAGCCTGTTCTTAAGAAGCTCCCAACGGTGTCGCTGGGGAAATAAGCAACATCACTGAAAGAAACAACAAAAGACATGAATACACGACTAGATATTAAATAGAGAAGCTCCACCGAGTAGCTGCCCGGAAAAGGAGAAACCAGAAACGCAGGGGGCTCACAGGGCAAAAAGTGGGCCTAGAACTGGCCTCGGACAACGGGTGGACTATGCCAAGTGGGAAAGGGTTGCTATGCACGAAAGTGGACAGTGTGAGCCACGAGGCCAAATCATCTCTTATTCCATTGTGGAATACCAGAGGACAGTGCCATCTTCATTCATTCATTCATTCATTATTATTCAGACAGTCTCACTCTGTGACCCAGGCTGGAGTGCAGTGGCGCGATCTCGACTCACTGCAACCTCTGCCTCCCAGGTTCAAGCGATTCTCCTGCCTCAGCCTCCCGAGTAGCTGGGATTACAGGTGCCCACCACCACGCCCAGGAGGATTTTTGTATTTTTAGTAAAGACGGGGTTTCACCATGTTGGCCAGGCTGGTCTCAAACTCCTGACTCGAAGTGATTCACCTGCCTCGCCTCCCAAAGTGCTGGGATTATAGGCATGAGCCACTGTGCCTGGCCGACAGTGCCATTTTTAAATTGGGTTATCTGACTTTTTACTGATGCATTGTAAGAGTTTCTGTTTTGTTTTCTTTTGTTGAGACAGAGTTTCCCTCTTGTTGCCCAGGCTGGAGTGCAATGGTGCAATCTCGGCTCAATGGAACCTCCACCTCCTGAGGTCAAACAATTCTCCTGCCTCAGCCTCCCAAGTAGCTGGGATTACAGGCATGTGCCACCACACCAGGCTAATTTTTTGTATTTAGTAGAGACGGGGTTTCACCATGTTGGCCAGGCTGGTCTCGAACTCCTGATCTCATGATCCACCCGCCTCGGCCTCCCAAAGTGCTGGGATTACAGGCATGAGCCACCACACCCGGCAAGAGTTTTTTTTGTTTTTTTTTTTTTTTTTTTTTTTTTTTTTTTTTTGGTGTTTGGTTTGTTCGCCCCGGCGTGGTGGGGGTGGCCCACAGCACGGGTTTTTTTTTTTTTTTTTTTTTTTTTTTTTTTTTTTTTTTTTTTTTTAGTCGGAGTCTGGCTGTGTCGCCCAGGCTGGAGTGCAGTGGCGCAATCTCAGCTCACTGCAAGCTCTGCCTCCCGGGTTCACGCCATTCTCCTGCCTCAGCCTCTCCGAGTAGCTGGGACTACAGGCACCTGCCACCACGCCCGGCTAATTTTTTGTATTTCTTTTATTAGAGATGGGGTCTCACTGTATTAGCCAGGATGGTCTCAATCTCCTGACCTCGTGATCCGCCCACCTCAGCCTCCCAAGGTGCTGGGATTACAGGCATCAGCCACTGTGCCCGGCCGTAATTTTTTTTTTTTTTTTGAGACAGAGTTTTGCTCTTGTTGCCCAGGCTGGAGTGCAATGGCCCGATCTCGGCTCACTGCAACCTCTGCCTCCTGGGTTCAAGCGAGTCTCCTGCCTCAGCCTCCCGAGTGGCTGGGATTACAGGCATGCGCCACCACGCTTGGCTAATTTTGCATTTTTATGAGAGGTGGGGTTTCACCACGTTGGTCAGGCTGATCTCGAACTCCTTACCTCAGGTGATCCACCCACTTCAGCCTCCCAAAGTGCTGGGATTACAGGCCTGAGCCACCACGCCAAGCAGATGTAATTTTTTTTTTTTTTTTGAAACAGAATCTCACTCTGTTTGCCCAGGCTGGAGTGCAGTGGCACAATCTCGGTTCACTGTAACCTCTACCTCCTGGGTTTAAGCGATTCTCCTGCCTCAGCCTCCCGAGTAGCTGGGACTACAGGCATGTGCCACCACGCCTGGTTGATTTTTTTGTATTTTTGTAGAGACGAGGTTTCACCATGTTGGCCAGGCTGGTCTCGAACTCCTGACCTCAGGTGATCTTCCCGTCTCGGCCTCCCAGAGTGCTGGGATTACAGGAATGAGCCACTGCGCCCGGCCTCAGATGAAATTTTTATATATTGATCTTGTGTCCATCAACCTTGCTAAACTTATTAGTTCTAATAATTTCTTAGTGATTCTTTAAGACTCTCTATATAAGATCAGGTCCTCTGCTGGGTGTGGTGGCTCATGCCTGTAATCCCAGCACTTTGGGAGGCCAAGGTGGGTGGATCACCTAATGTCAGGAGTTCAAGACTAACCTAGCCAACATGGCAAAACCCCATCTCTACTAAAAATACAAAAATTAGCCGGGCATGGTGGTGGGCACCTATAATCCAAGCTCCTCGGGAGGCTGAGGCAGGAGAATCACTTGAACCCAGGAGGCAGAGGTTGCAGTGAGCCGACAGCACACCACTGCACTCCAGCCTGGGTGATGGAGTGAGACTCCATCTAAAAAAAAAAAAAAAAAAAAGGCTGGGTGCAGTGGCTCACACCTGTAATCCCAGCACTTTGGGAGGCCGAGGCGGGCAGATCACAAGGTCAGGAGATCAAGACCATCCTGGCTAACATGGTAAAACCCCATCTCTACTAAAAATACAAAAATTAGTTGGGCATGGTGGCACATGCCTGTAGTCCCAGCTACTCGGGAGGCTGAGGAAGGAGAATCACTGGAACCCGGGAGGTAGAGGTTGCAGTGAGCCAAGATCACGCAACTGAACTCTAGCCTGGCGACAGAGCGAGACTGTGTCTCAAAAAAAAAAAAAAAAAAAAAATCAGGTCTTCTGCCAATAAAGGCAATTAACTTCTTCCTTTCCTTTCCAATATGGATGCCTTTTAATTTGTTTGCTTGCCTAATTGCTGTGGCTATAATATCTAGTACAATGATGAATAGATGAGGTGAAAGTAGACAGCTTGTTTTCTTCCTGATCTTAAGGGGAAAACATCAACTCTTGTGCCATTAAGTATGATGCTAGCTGGGGTACTTTCACAGAGGCCCTTTGTCAGTTTAGGAAGTTATTTTCTATTCCTAGCAAACTGAGAGTTTTCATCATAAAAGAGGATTGAATTGTACTACATAATTTTTGTGTGTCTTTTGAGATGATCACATGGTGATTATTCTATTGCTGTGGTATATTACACTAATTTATTTTCAATGCTAAATCTACTTTGCATTCCTGGGATAAATCCCACTTGTATAATCCTTTTTATATATTGCTGGATCCAACTGGTTAGTATTTTGTTCAAAATTTCTCCATCTATATTCATAAGAGAATTCGTTCATAGTTTTTTTTTTTAATGAGCTTTATCTTTTCTTTATCTTTTTTTTTTTTTGGGGGGGGGCAGAGTTTTACTCTGTCACCCAGGCTGGAGCAGTGGTTCAATCTCAATTCACTGCAATCTCTGCCTCTCAGCTTCAAGCAATTCTTGTGTCTCAGCTACCCAAGTAGCTGGGATTACAGGTGTGTGCCACCACACCTGGATAATTTTTGTATTTTTAGTAGAGACAGGGTTTTGCCATGCTGGCCAGGCTGGTCTCCCTGGGTTCAAATGATCCACCTGCCTTGGCCTCCCAAAGTGCTGGGATTACAAGCATGAATCACACTGCGCCTGGCCTAGATCTTGTACTAGAAGAAAAATAATGGTATAAAAGATAATGACATAAAATAATGGCATAACAGGTCAATTGTCAAAATTGGAACATGGAGGCTGATTCGATACATGTATCATAACAAGGTGAAATTTATCAAAATTGATCATTGTACTGTGGTTATTTGGAGAGAATCTGAATATCTCTAGTCTTAGAAAATACTAATTGATGTGTTCAGGGGTAACGAATCATAACTTATGCTAAAATTGATTTTTTTAAAAAAACAGGAAAAAAAATCACATCACATTCACATAGAACAGTGCTTCTTGACCAAGGGTGGTTTGCCCCGCAGGGGACATCTTCCAATGTCTGGAGACATTTTGGGGAGGTTGAGTGCTACTGGCATCTGGGAGGTGAAGGCCAGGATGCTGCTAAACACCTTACAATGCACAGAATGGCTCCCTCAACAAAGAGTTATCTGGCTTCAAGCATCAACAGTGCTGAGACTGAGATACCCAAATACAGAGAAAGTGTATGATGAGGCAAGTGGGTAAGATGTTAGCAGCAGGTGTGTCTGGGTAAGGGGAGATGGGTATTGCTTTGGTTATACTTAATCCTGTTTCCTTTCTGTAATTTGAAAATATTTCCCAAAAGTTTTTTAAACCTCTTTCTAAACACAGCATGTTCAGATGATTACTTTATCATACATTACACTATTACAGAAAGAAGTGAGCCTATTTGGGGGCTCTCTATTCTATTCACTGCTACACTGACTTATTTTTCCAGCACCACATTCTTTTCATTTCTGTTTCTATGTAATTCCAGCAACCCCATCCCATTATCAAGAACAGAACTGCTTTTAAAATATACATACATATTGGCTGGGCACAGTGGCTCCGGCCTGTAATCCCAGCACTCTGGGAGGACGGCGGGTGGATCACGAGGTCAGATCGAGACCATCCCGGCCAACATGGTCAAACCCCGTCTCTACTAAAAATACAAAAAAAATTAGCCGGGCGTGGTGGCAGGCGCCTGTAGTCCCAGCTACTTGGGAGGCTGAGGCAGGAGAATGGTGTGAACCCAGGAGGTGAAGCTTGCAGTGAGCCGAGATCGTGCCACTGCACTCCAGCCTGGGCGACAGAGCCAGACTCCGTCTCAAAACAAAAAAAAAACAAAAAAAAAACCATATATACATACATATATGCACACTTTGATAATCATCTTTGATTGTTTTTTTCCAAATTAATTTTAGTTTTATTCTGTTTAAAAGAAAAGGTCTTACTGGGATTCCGAGCTGAAGACAGGCTTTTTATCCAGAACACCATCTGACATGGTTCCTACAGTGAATAACACCTCCTGCAGATGTGGAGCAGTGAACATTTCTGGTGAAGTGACTTAATCATCAAAGTGCATTGAGAACAGTTCTAAGGAAATTAACTGAGCAAAACATTTTAGTATATGTGCATTCAATGTGCCATGTGCCAAGATCACCGGGTCAGGTTGTTTATCTGCCCGATTATCTTTCAGGAGGACGGGTCGCAGAAGCTAGAGGAGTGTTTCCCTAAGTGAGAATACTCTTGCCCTCCCAGCGTCTCAGAGCCATCCAAAACACAAAGGGACGTGAAGCCACACATGATAGCAGTGCATGTGTTCACGAGAAAAATGTGCCACACACACATTCTCAAGGCGTCACATGTGAAAAACATGGTATTTAGGTCACAGAACCTTAATGCCTACGTGACTCTAAGGTGTAAACTTCAATACATCCATCACGGACACATTTCTCTGCAAGGATTTGGGCAACTGCCTGGAATACAGCAGAAAACCAATGTATCCATGAGTTAGAAACTTGGATTTTATTTCTCTTCTACCCTATTTCTATTTATAATGATTTCTTCAAAGACAAGTCAGAATATAAATAGGTTCACACGAGGATATATGTTATTTAATAAGTATCTCATAAATCATTTTCGCAGTAAGTAAATAGAGAGTCCAGCTGCAATGTTTGACGGCTTGCAGCCCTCAAGTTCCCATTCCCCCCCTTTCCCCTTTGCCCCATAACTAGGCAACCTGATAAGAAGCCTACTCACGTGTATCAATTAAAAAAGACGATTTAAAATGGAGAAATAAAATTTAAAAAATTAATAATAAAAAATGAAATTAAAATTTAAAAAGAAGCCTATGCACACACAGATTCCGTAGAGTCCTCAGTCCCTGGAGTCCTCGGTCCCTTGGCATGGGCAAAAACCTCACTCCATGCCAGCCCGGCCTAAGCATGCAAACCACCCCCAGCCCACCCCACCACCTAACTACAATAAAAATCCAAAGGTCCCCCTCACTCATCTCACTCAGAACCAAACCCGGGACCTTCTTCTCCTAAGAAAATCCACGTGCTGTTGACTGCATCAGTCATAAATCCTATTTCACATCCGTCGGTGCCATGTGTTATTCATCCCACCCTCTGTAATTTCCTGGGCTGAGGTGGGGGCTGTCCGGCATCCAGCGAGGAATGCTAAGCACCCCAATAAAACACCAACTGAGTCATTTTGCTTAATGAGTTCTCAGAATAACTTGCCAAGGTGTCAGAAGACTCTGTAGTCTCTAAGATGTACTCCAGGACGACGACCGAGAGAATGAGAGCATCAGATTCACTGATAGGCAGGAAGAATGAGTTAGAGTTTCAAATATACTAAATATCTAAGAAAAGGGTTAATACTACCCAGAACTATATTTGAAGGGATAAAATTAAACGATATAGAGTAGAATACTGAAGATCTATCTTCTCTCTCTTTTTTAAGGCAGAGTCTCACTCTGTCTCCCAGGCTGGAGTGCTGTGGTGCCATCTCAACTCACTGCAACCTCCGCCCCCCAGGTTCAAGCAATTCTTGTACCTCACCCTCCCGAGCAGCTGGGACTACAGGTGGTCGCCACCACGCCCGGCTAATTTTTTGTATTTTTAGTAGAGACAGGGTTTCACCATGTTGGCCAGGCTGGTCTTGAACTCCTGACCTCAAATAATTCACCCTCCTTGGCCTCCCAAAGTGCTGGGATTACAGGAGTGAGCCACCATGCCCGGCCTGAAGATCTATCTTCTATTACAACTTTGCTCTTATTATTTTAACGGAAACATCTAAAATGAAAAGTTGTTATATCTACACTACACATTAAATACCAAACACAATCTTGGCTCTCACCCGAATGGTACTCCAAGGGCGCCCAGGGGAGTTACCAGGACCGTGGGGACCGCCGTGTAAGCCAGGAAGTTTCCAATCTGGCCAACAGCCACTGTCAGGAAAATCACAAGGATACCACTTGCAATTATAGAGCTCTCTTCCAGCACTGATCAGAGTTGAATTATGCAAGGCTCTGCCCTGAAAGGGCTACTGCATTCCTGTTACTTGTGAAGAATCACATCTGGGGTGTCATCTGCATATTTAAGGGGTCAGCGGTCAGGACCCACACCTTCACTGGTCCCATCAGTCGGGTGAGTAGGTTCAGCCCTCCATGGAAATGCCGAACCTAACCAGCAGTGACTGAAATGGGCATGGCACTGGGCATATCTCCGCTCTCTTAACACATCCTTGTTCTCACACAAATCAGGCAGAATTTCCTGTGCACCCTCTAGTGGCCTGGGACCTACTCTGGCATAGGCAGCTGGCCACAGTGACAGGCCACTGGCACAGCAAGAGGATACAGTACTGCCGCACAAGACTGCAGCAGGGACATCACCCAGACAGAGCTTAAAGAGGAGCTCTTCAAGGAACAGAATTGGTATTGCCACGTAATGTCGTATTAAAAGACAAATGTGACAAACAAAGTACGTGATGTTTCTTTTTTTTCTTTAGAGACAGAGTCTCGCTCTGTCACCCAGGCTGGAGTGCACTGGCGTGATCTTGGCTCACTGCAGCCTCCACCTCCCAGGCTCAAGCAATCCTCCCACCTCAGCCTCCAAATAGCTTTGAAAACAGGTACATACCACCATGCCCAGGTAATTTTTGTTTTTGTACAGACAGGGTTTTGCCATGTTTCCCAGGCTGGTCTCGAACTCCTGGGCTCAAACAATCCACCTGTCTCAGCCTCCCAAAGTGCTGGGATTACAGGCGTGAGCCACCATGCCTGGCCAAACATAATATTTCTGAATTTCAAAGACAGTTGTCCTTTATAATACATTTAGAGTTCTGAACTCTAATAATATTATTTATCTTTACATTATAGCACATGACCTGATCTTTGGGTCATGAAACTCTCTGTTAAACCAACTGTGCTGAGAAAAACAAGGCAGCCTAACATGGAATTTCACCAAATGCCAACAGCCCAACTACATGAGTAAGCAGGAGCTGTTTTAATTTCTTCGGGCCCAGGACAGATCAGCCTGGACTGAATTCATGGCTAATCGTGGGCAGCAGGGGCCTCCACCAGCTCCTAACGTGTCCTTCTGCACTCTCATCCTGAGAGGAAGGGGAGCAGGGAGAGTGCCCTGGGGAGGCAGGGACATCTGAACTGAAAGGCATGCTTAGGGCCTGGGGAGAGGCCACGCGACACCCTCTTCCAAAGAACAGAGCCACCCTAGCCCAGCCACCCCAGCCCTGCCCAGACCAGTGATGGATTCTAAGAAAGGAAAAGACCAGACTTCGCCACACAGGCTACTTACTTGCGATTGTGCCAGCCCACCACACAATGTCTGTTAAATAGGAAGTACCTATAAAAGAATGAGATAAAAAATGTCAGGGAAGTAGGCTTACCAGCTACGTATATCAGGAAGAGGTTTACAAGCAAGAAACTTTTGACATGAAAACTAAAATTGAAAAGAATGAATGTCATACTGTTTATTCACCCTAAAGAGAATCTTTCATCTATAAATGGCAGCATTACAGACCACTGAAAGTGGCAAAGTCAAGATATTTTTTGCAACCAACACAGGCTGACCCAAATAAGGAAATGAAATCTTTATACATCAGTTTTCTTTCACCCAAGCAGCTACCACAAAGACAGATATTCCTTCGATGGAGTTTTATTTTTATCTCAAAAGGGGTTGAGTCTTTAAAGTCCAACTCTCTCATGCATTTACTGTAGTCCATTTATATAAGAATTTCATTATCATAGGGTTTGACTTCCTGCTTAAACAAGTCACTCAATTTTCATTATTTATAACTCTTCTGATATGACTCTTCTTTCAGCCATGCAGGCACCACATCCTTACACTCACCTGATGCTCTGACATTTGACCTGAGACTTGCCGGCATCCCCTCAGGTTACCCCACCCACCCCACGCAGGGCAGGCGGAGCCCCAGCACCTTCCTCCCTCCCCGTGCCTCTTGACAGGTGTGTATGGTGAGAGGTCTCCCAACCTTTGAGACAGGTTTGTCCTTCAGATATGGCAAAACGCTCCTAAGCACTTTTTTTTTTTTTTTTTTGTTGCCCAGGCTAGGGTGCAATGGCGCGATGTCGGCTCACGGCAACCTCCGCCTCCCAGGTTCAAGCGATTCTCCTGCCTCAGCCTCCCTAGTAGCTGGGATTACAGGCATGTGCCACCATGCCCGGCTAATTTTGTATTTTTTTTAGTAGAGATGGGGTTTCTCCATGTTGGTCAGGCTGGTCTCGAACTCCTGATCTCAGGTGACCCGCCCACCTCGGCCTCCCAAAGTGCTGGGATTACAGGTGTGAGCCACTGTGCCTGGCCTTTTTTTTTTTTGAGATGGAGTCTCACTCTGTCACCCAGGCTGCAGTGCACTGGCGCGATGTTGACTCACTGAAACCTCCACTTCCCGGGTTCAAACAATTCTCCGGTCTCCGCCTCCTGAGTAGCTGAGACTACAGGAGCACGCCACCACGCCTAATTTTTGTATTTTTAGTAGAGACGGGGTTTCACCAAATTGGTCAGGCTGGTCTCGAACTCCTGACCTCAGGTGATCCACCTGCCTCAGCCTCCCAAAGTGCTGCGATTACAGATGTGCACCACACCTGGCCTGCTAAGCATTTTTTGAGGAGATTTTTTGTTGTCAACCACAGATTACAGTAATGAATTCTTTTTTCTTTTTCCTTTTTTTGAGATGGAGTCTCACTCTGTCGCTGAGGCTGGAGTGCAGTGGCACAATCTCAACTCACTACAACCTCTGCCTCCTGGGTTCAAGCGATTCTCATGCTTCAGCCTCCCAAGTAGCTGAGATTACAGGCGTGCACCACCACGTGTGGCTAATTTTTGTATTTTTAGTAGAGACGGGGTTTTGCTATTTTGGCCAGGCTGGTCTTCAATTCCTGGCTTCAAGTGATCCACCCACCTCGGCCTCCCAAATTGCTGTGATTACAGGAGTGAATCACCATGCCCAGCCGCAGTAACTAATTCTAATTGTTTTTATTCTCAGTAGTAAAACCACAATTTGGTATAAGACACATAGTCTGCTAGCCTGCTTAATGGAGCAGCAGAGCTACAAGTATTACAAAAAGTACTTACAAAACGAAATGGGGACTGGGCCCGGCGGCTCACACCTGTAATGCCAGCATTTTGGGAGGCTGAGGCAGGATGATCACTTGAGCCTAGGAGTTCAAGGTCAGCCTGGGCAACATAGCAAGACTCTATCTCTACAAAAAATTTAAAAATTAGCTGGGTGTGGTGGTGCATGCCTGTGGTCCCAGCTACTCAGGAGGCTGAGACAGAAGAATCGCTTGAGCCCAGGAGGATGAGGCTGCAGTTAGCCATGATCATGCCACTTCATTCCAGCCTGGGTGATAGAGTGAGACCCTCTCTCAAAAAAAAAAAAAAAAAAAGAAAAGAAAAGAATATTGCTATTTGATCACATCACAGTAAAAACTGATTTAGGCAAGAATCATTAATGGATACTAAAACAAGTGAATGAAAATTTACTGAGTCACCTCCATGGGTTTTTCTTATTAATTACGAACAGAAAATGTTATCTTTATAGAAAAGCCTGATGGACACTGGCTTAGCCAAGTGGTCAAAGTCTCCAGCACCAGTTGTGCCATCTGCCTGCTGCAGCTGTCTCCCAGCTCTGAGCCATGCCCTACCCCTGCTGCCAGGCTCCACTGAAGAAGACAGCCTGGCACCACTGGGGCTCCTGTCCTGTGTCCCTCTCAGTGTATCTAATACAAACAGGACCCAGGGTGTCCTATGAAGCAGAAAGTTTAGCGAAGCTTAAGAATGTCCCATGGTGGGCACTGCAGGAGAGTCAGCTATTAATACAGAATCAATGTTAGATTTCTATATGTGCTAATCAAAGTGGCTATCCCAAAATGCATGCCGAATACTTGAGTGAAAGGTCATCAGGTCCAGAATACTAGTGTGAAAAGTCTGTGGACCAGTTTCCCAACAAAACCACCATAACTAATAAATAAAGTACTTAAAAAAGTGGGCCGGGTGCAGTGGCTCACACTTGTAATCCCAGAACTTTGGGAGGCCGAAGTGGGTGGATCACAAGGTCAGGAGACCGAGACCATCCTGGCTAACGCAGTGAAACCCTGTCTCTACTAAAATTATCCTAAGGGCATCCAGAAAAGATCTCCTTTTTCATTCCTGATTTTAGTAATTTGATTCTTCTTTTTTGCTTGGTCAGTCTAGCTAAAGGTTTGTCAATTTCATTGTTCTTTTCAAAGAACCAACTTTTGATTTTGTTTTTATTGGGTTTTTAGATTTTTTTTCTTTTTGAGACAGGGTCTCACTCTGTTGCCCAGGCTGGGGTGTAGTGGCATGGTCTCTCAGTTCACTGCAAACTCCATCTCCCAGGTTAAAGTGATTCTCCTGCCTCAGCCTCCCAAGTAGCTGGAATTACAGGCATGAGCCACCACACGCAGCTGTCCTTTTATTGTAATGAACATGGTTTGGTCAGGACGTTTTGTGAAGTCATGGGATTCCTGCTACAGCAGCTGGACTATGTGACCCTCCTACAGTGAAAGCTGGTCCAAGGATGACAGTGACTAGTGCAATGAGGCCCATAGGCTCCCCGCTTTCACTGCTATGGTTATCCCAATATTGATCATCACATAGTATATGTTTTTGGCAGTTTATAAAATGTTCAAAAGTCACAAAATGAGGAGGAACCTGGCATACCAGGTACACAGGAATGGCAAAGTGAACAAAATGGTTTTTGTTCCTTTCCCAAAGGGTCCAGTTCACTTCCAAGCATTTCAGGCCCTGCAACTTGTACTCTCCAGCAAGAGCCTGGATTTGCACAAATCAAAAGGTGTTCAGGTCACCCTCACCTTTTAAACCAGTATTAGGCAAAATTTTTCTGCATCCACAGACATTAAGCAAGTCAGGTTTTTCTCCATCCAGGTACCTGTCCCCATACCCCTACCCATAAACAAAAGTGAAGCTCCTGCACTTGGTCCCTGAGAGCCTCGGTCCAGGAGTGTCCCTTCTGTTCTGCCCTGAAGAAAGTGCACGGCTGTGTGCCCAGCTTCCTCACTGAGCTGGCTGCTCCATTTTCCCTCCTCCTTCTTCAGCCAGGAGCTCCTAGGAGCCTGCATTCCATATTAGCCCTTGGCCCGTCATACAGATATCCGTGAGGATATCTAAAACAAGTAGGTTTTTTCACAGTTTCACCCTAAGCATTGCTTCCCCTAAGCACTGTTGTTCCGAAAGCTCGTTAGCCAGCACTCCCAGTAGGTATCTATGCCCAAGCTTCTCCTCTTCCCAGCTGATAACCGTCCTCTATTAATCTGCAGGTCCTCCGGCCTCAGCAAGAACAGGGAGCTGCAGCACTGAAGGATGCAGAGGATGCTGTTTGTCTTGCCACAGCCACACCTCCTCCCCGACCCCTAGTTGTGGGCTGCAGAGGACATGATCGCTAAGTTCCACTGGTTTTCCTCTCACTGGAAATCCCGGGTGCTGAGAGTTGCGTAGCTGCTTATGACAGCTAAACTATAAAACAAAGAAGTGTTTGTGCAAACACAAAAAAGCCTTGTCAGGATGACAGTATCAACTGACAGTGATGCTGTCCAACCAGGGGCATGTGGCTTTAGACCTTCCATTTAGTTATAAATGTGTCGGAAATGTCCTTCAAATACAGCTTTAGGCCAGGCGCGGTGGCTCACGCCTGTAATCCCAGCACTTTGGGAGGCCGAGGCGGGCGGATCATGCTGTCAGGAGATCAAGAACGTCCTGGCTAACACGGTGAAACCCGTCTCTACTAAAAATACAAAAAATTAGCTGGGCGTGGTGGCGGGCACCTGTATTCCCAGCTACTCAGGAGGCTGAGGCAGGAGAATGGCGTGAACCCAGGAGGCGGAGCTTGCAGTGAGCTGAGATCGCGCCACTGCACTCCAGCCTGGGCGACAGAGTGAGACTCCGTCCCAAAATAAATAAATAAATAAGTAAAAAAAAATAAATAAATACAGCTTTATAGTATAAAAATACAGATGGGCATCCAATGTATTTACCTTCTAATTATTCCACAAAAAGATTGCTTCCACTTATGTGTGCCCCTAACATCAACAACAGAAGTTGCTGATAAAAGCCAAGCAAGAGTGGATAACCAGTTCTTTGTAAATTAATGTATAAAAAAGATGTAACATAGTTTTTACAGAGTTCTCTTTTTCTTTTTCTTTTTGAGACAGAGTCTCACTCTCTTGCCCAGGCTGGAGTGCAGTGGCATGATCTCTGCTCACTGCAACCTCTGACTCCTGGGTTCAAACAGTTCTCCTGCCTCAGCCTCCTGAGTAGCTGGCATTACAGGCTGCGCCACCACACCCAGCTAATTTTTATATTTTTAGTAGAGACAGGGTTTCACCATACTGGTCAGCATGGTCTTGTACTCCTGACCTCAGGTGATCCGCTCATCTTGGCCTCCCAAAGTGCTGGGATTACAGGTGTGAGCCACCGCGCCCGGTCCTACAGAGTTCTCTAAGAAGGACTAAGATTAAATACATATTCTTTCCTGACACGAGCACAGCCAGAAGAAGGCATTAACTGCCTTCTGAGACATTAACTGAGCACTGCTGTGTACCAATTTACTCATGGATTTAATATTTGAAGTTCTTTTGCCTGTTGGTTATTAGATATGCAGAACTTATTTTTCCTAAGAAATAGTTTGGCAAGGCTGGGCGCGGTGGCTCACGCTTGTAATCCCAGCACTTTGGGAGGCCGAGGCGGGCGGATCACAAGGTCAGGAGATCGAGACCACAGTGAAACCCCATCTCTACTAAAAATACAAAAAGTTAGCCGGGCGTGGTGGCGGGCGCCTGTAGTCCCAGCTACTCGGAGAGGCTGAGGCAGGAGAATGGCGTGAACCCGGGAGGCGGAGCTTGCAGTGAGCCGAGATTGCGCCACTGCACTCCAGCCTGGGCAACAGAGCGGACTCCGTCTTAAAAAAAAAAAAAAATTTACTATAAAACTATATAATCAAGACAGTATGGTACTGGCATAAGGATAGACAAACACAATGGAATAGAGTTCAGAAATCGGTCCATACATGTACAGCCACATCACAGACTGAAGGAAGCACCAGTACAATTCAGTGGAAAAGTCTCCTCAACAAATGGTGCTGGACCAACTGGATGTTGTAGAGAAGAGAAAACGCTGAAGTTTAATTCATGCCTCAGACCATCCTGTAACTCTTTTTTTTTTTTTTGAGACGGAGTCTCGCTCTGTCGCCCAGGCTGGAGTGCAGTGGCGCAATCTCGGCTCACTGCAAGCTCTGCCTCCCGGGTTCACACCATTCTCCCGCCTCAGCCTCTCCAAGTAGCTGGGACTACAGGCGCCCGACTAATTTTTTGTATTTTTAGTAGAGACGGGGACTCACCCTGTTGGCCAGGATGATCTCGATCTCTTGACCTCGTGATCCACCCACCTCGGCCTCCCAAAGTGCTGGGATTACAGACGTGAGCCAGCACACCCCACTGGTTTTGTTTTGTTTTGTTTTTTTAAGATTTTTAGGATAGGCCAGGCGCAGTGGCTCATGCCTGTAATCCCAGCACTTACGGAGGCCGAGGCAGGCAGATCACAAGGTCAGGAGATCGAGACCATCCTGGCCAACACGGTGAAACCCTGTCTCTACTCAAAATACAAAAAATTAGCCGGGCGCAGTGGCAGGCGCCTGTAGTCCCAGCTACTCAGAGAGGCTGAGGGGGGAGAATGGCGTGAACCCGGGAGGCAGAGCTTGCAGTGAGCCGAGATTGCGCCACTGCACTCCAGCCTGGGCAACAGAGCAAGACTCTGTCTCAAAAAAAAAAAAAAAAAAAAAAGATTTTTAGCATATATGTTTCTTAGAACATCTGATAGGTGGGGCTAATATATGTTTTGTGCATAGGATTTTTTCACTAAGAATCAGTTTTGAGGCCAGGCGCAGTGGCTCACGCCTGTAATCCCAGCACTTTGGGAGGCCGAGGTGGGTGGATCACAAGGTGAGGAGATCGAGACCATCCTGGCTAACACAGTGAAACCCCGTCTCTACTAAATGTATAAAAAAAAATTAGCCGGGCGTGATGGCAGGCACCTGTAGTCCCAGCTACTTGGGAGGCTGAGGCAGGAGAATGGTGTGAACCCGGGAGACAGAGCTTGCAGTAAGCAGAGATCACACCACTGCACTCCAGCCTGGGCGACAGAGCGAGACTCCGTCCAAAAAAAAAAAAAAACCCCAAATATATTAGCCAGGCATGGTGGTGTGCACATGTAATCCCAGCTACTCAGGAGGCTGAGGCACAAGAATCGCTTGAACCTGGGAGGTGGAGGTTGCAGTGAGCTGAGATCGTATCACTGCACTTCAGCCTGGGTGACAGAGTGAGACTTTGTCTAAAAAAAAAAAAAAAAAAAAAAAAGAAAGAAACCTCAATTGTAATAGCAGCCACCTCCAGGTGGAGAGATGAATAAGTTCCACTTTCCGAACCACCATTTTCTATACTTTCCAGATTTTAAACAATGACTATGTATTCTACAATCAGGAAAAAATGCTTTTTAAAAACATGACTAAGCCTAGGTTCTGGAAACTCAAGATATACTCTGCTGAATAATTATATCACAGTAAAGAGCCCCGGCTGGGCATGAGTCAGGCAACCCTGTCCCTGCATGGGTCGGCGACATGGCCTCTTAGACCAGCCCTGGCAACATCCAAAAGGGACCGTTTACATTCGCAGGCTCC
The DNA here is from genome assembly GCF_009828535.3 of Hylobates moloch. NCBI lineage: Eukaryota > Metazoa > Chordata > Mammalia > Primates > Hylobatidae > Hylobates > Hylobates moloch. The sequence goes on from NW_026652284.1 coordinate 370,883, forward strand.
TGGCTGCAGAGTAGGAGTGTGAGACTGAACATTTCCTTTCTGAAAGTGATCTTTTCTAGTCCCTCATGGTTAAAACAAAAAAGGAATTGGTTATTCATTAAGGGCTTAATTAAAGAACTGAAAATAGCTGGGTGTAGTGGCTCACGCCTGGAATCCTAGTAGTTTGGAAGGCTAAGATGGGAGGATCACTTGAGGCCAGGAGTGGGGGACCAGCCTGATCAACATAACAACACCCTATCTCTAAAAAAAGAAAAAAGAAAGAAAAGAACTGAAAATATAAATATAAATTATATTTAAACTATAAATATTTGAGGGCAAAATATATTCTGTCCAACAGCAATTCAGTAAGACCAAGGATTATTGGTTTCATGTAGAAATTTACATTCGTGATGTCTTCCTGCTTCTATCATAAGAAAATGAAAATGAATTTCTGTTTGCCCAGCATCAGGGTACCGGCTTTTTCTAAATGAAGAGTTAAGTCTCTCCTAGAAAAGCCTTATCCGGGGCCATGCATGGTGGCTCACACATGTAATCCCAGCACTTTGGGAGGCTGAGGTGGAGGACCACTTGAGCCCCAGGAGTTCAAGACCAGCGTGGGCAACATAGCAAGATCATGTCTCTAAAAAAAAAAAAAAAATACAAAAATTAGCCAGATGCAGAGGTGGTGCTACTCGGGAGGCTGGGGTGGGGGATCACTTGAGCCCAGGAGGTCGAAGCTGCAGTGAGCCAAGATCACGCCACTGTACTCCAGCCTGGGCGACAGAAAAAGACTCTGTCTAAAAAAAAAAAATGCCTTATCTGTAGGTGGATTTATCTATCTTCCCCCTAACCACCCCACAGGGGGCAGGGTGAGAGAACAATACCAAACTCAGCCCCAGCTATGTTCATATTCAGGCACCACCAGTTGTGTGACCAGGCACATGTTAGGATCTCTGCAAATCTGAACCTCCTCTTCTGTATCTTGCCCCTGGGATTCACATCCTTATACATCCCCTCCCATACTGCACTTGAGTGGCCCGAGCAAGCCAAGAGATGTGGCAGAAGCAGCACTACAAGGATCCACCAAGCTTCCACCGTGGTCCTTAGGAGGCTTTGCCAAGGGAAAGCCACACACCATGGAAGGGGTCTGGCTTCCCAGAGACCAGCACGCTGTAAGGGGGTCCAAGGGAGCCCTGCGTGAAGAGCCGCAGGGATAGAGGAAGGGAGAGCAGAGACAGCAATGCTCAGCAAGCCCTCAGCTGTCCAGCTACCCCAGACTCGAGTGAAGATGCCATGTGCATGGCCGCCCAGTCCTGTCCGGCACTGAGTTGACTCCAGCCCCGGCCACCGTCTGCTTGAAGCTGCTGGAGAGTCGCCTAGCTGAGCCCAGTCCACCGCAGAATCATGACATGACATGAGTCTGGGACACCATGGGGCTTCAGTACGCAGCAGCCCCCCTTTATCTCCTCTTCTGATGGAAACAGCATTAAGGAAACCAAGCACAGGCTGCGAGCCATTCAAAGGCTCCTGACTCTCACACCCTTCTCACCATGCCTATATCACTGATCTCCTCTCAGGGTCAGATAAAGATCAGAGCTGGCAGTAACTCTAGATTCTGTTGCTTAGTAGGAAGTAAGTAAGGTCAGCTCTGAGGCACCTGAAGACAGATCCGAAATCCTTTCATAAAACAAAAGGTTCAGGTTGGCCGTCCTCACTCTGCGGCTCCCCGTGGCCAGTTAGACACCTCTGCTCAGTGTCCAGCCCATTCCTCCCAGTGGACATGTGATAGCCCTGGAAGAGCTGGGATGGGGGGGAATGCAAATGAGTGAACAGGCCATCATCCCTCAGGGTCAGGGGACAAGAGAGGGCCGGGGGTACTGAGGACATGCACCAAGGAGACACACAAGGGGCATGACCTCATGTCAGGGTCTGGAGGGTCCCCAGAAGCAGCGGAACTAACCTCGCTCTGTCTCCACCTGGGGCGGGAGCGTGCCCAGGTGTGAGGAGCGTGGGTATGACAGGAAACCCAAAATTGACAAATGGGATCTAATTAAACTAAAGAGCTTCTGCACAGCAAAAGAAACTACCATCAGAGTGAATAGGCAACCTACAGAATGGGAGAAAATTTTTGCAACCTACTCATCTGACAAAGGGCTAATATCCAGAATCTACAATGAACTCAAACAAATTTACAAGAAAAAAACAAACAACCCCATCAAAAAGTGGGCAAAGGACATGAACAGACACTTCTCAAAAGAAGACATTTATGCAGCCAAAAAACACATGAAAAAATGCTTATCATCACTGGCCATCAGAGAAATGCAAATCAAAACCACAGTGAGATACCATCTCATACCAGTTAGAATGGCCATCATTAAAAAATCAGGAAACAACAGGTGCTGGAGAGGATGTGGAGAAATAGGAACACTTTTACACTGTTGGTGGGACTGTAAACTAGTTCAACCATTGTGGAAGTCAGTGTGGCGACTCCTCAGGGATCTAGAACTAGAAATACCATTTGACCCAGCCATCCCATTACTGGGTATATACCCAAAGGATTATAAATCATGCTGCTATAATGACACATGCACACGTATGTTTATTGCGGCACTATTCACAATAGCAAAGAGTTGGAACCAACCCAAATGTCCAACAACGATAGACTGGATTAAGAAAATGTGGCACATATACACCATGGAATACTATGCAGCCATAAAAAATGATGAGTTCATGTCCTTTGTAGGGATATGGATGAAACTGGAAAACATCATTCTCAGTAAACTATCGCAAGGACAAAAAACCAAACACCGCATGTTCTCACTCATAGGTGGGAATTGAACAATGAGAACTCATGGACACAGGAAGGGGAACATCACACTCCGGGGACTGTTGTGGGGTGGGGGGAGGGGGAGGGGGAGGGACAGCATTAGGAGATATACCTAATGCTAAATGACGAGTTAATGGGTGCAGCAAAACAACATGGCACCTGGATACATATGTAACAAACCTGCACATTGTGCACATGTACCCTAAAACCTAAAGTATAAAAAAAAAAAAAAAAAAAAGAATACGTCCACCCCAGAGCCAGTGCGAGTGTGGAAGGCTTGGGGGCTCGAAATGGGACACCTAGATCTCAGTTTCCACTCTCACGAGACCACTCCCTTCCCCTCCACATCTCCACAGGGTGGCTGCACCGCAGGCAGCACTCCTCTCAGGGAGGAGTCTATAAAATCCGAAAAGGATGTTTTTATTTTGGTAAAATATACATAACATAAACTTTATCATCTTAACCATTTTGAAGTGTTCAGCTCAGTCCTGTGAAATACACTGACACTGCTGTGCAGCCATCACCACCATCCATCTCCACACTCCATCTTCACACACTGAAGCTTTGTACCCATAAACACCAACTCCCATTTCCCCTCCTCCCACCCCTGGAACCACCATTCTACTTCCTGTCTCTATGAATGTCACTGCGGTGGGTGCCTCACATAAGCGGAATCACCGGCTTTGTCATTTGTGACTGGCTTGTTTCGCTCAGCAAAATGTCCTCCATGTTGCAGCATGTGTGAGAACTGCCTTTTGCTATCATCCTTCAGTTGATGACACCTGGTTGCTAGGTTGTTGCAGATAATGCTGACAGTCAATGCAATCCCTATCAATATAACAGCAACATTTTTCAGGGAAATAGAAAAAAAACAATTCATATGAAGCCAAAAAAGAGCCCAAATATCCAAAGCAATCCTGAGCAAAAAGAACAATGCTGAAGGCAACACACCTCCTGACTTCAAAACCAATTATAAGCCTAGAGTAACCAAAATAGCCTGATATTTGTATAAAAAGACACATAGACCAATGGGACAAATAGAGAACCCAGAAATAAATCTACATATTTACTCCCATTGATCCTCAACAAAGCCACCAAGAAGATGCACTGGGGAAAGCATACACCCTTCAATAAATGTAGCTAGGAAAACTTAATAGCCATGTGCAGAAAAATAAAACTGGACCCCTATGTGTCACCATACACAAAAGTCAACTCAAGATAGACTAAAGACTTAAACGTAAGTTGGAAGGCCGAAAACAGGCAGAACACTTGAGGTCAGGAGTTCAAGACCAGCCTGGCCAACATGGTGAAACCCTGTCTCTACTAAAAACAGGAAAATTAGCTGGGCATGGTGGCGGACACCTGTAGTCCCAGCTACTCGGGAGGCTGCGGCAGGAGAATCCCTTGAACCTGGTAGGCGGAGGTTGCAGTGAGCCAAGATCACGCCACTGCACTCCAGCCTGGGAGATGGAGCGAGACTCCCTCTCAAAAAAAAATTTAAAAAAAGAAGCTCTAATGTTTGATGGCAGGGCAGAATAACTATTCTTAGCAACAATACCATGTATTCGCTTTTTTTTTTTTTTTTTTTTTTTTTTTTGGGACACAGTCCCACTCCGTAGCCTGGCTGGCATGGAGTGGAGTGCAGTGGTGCGATCTCAGCTCACTGCAACCTCTGCATCCCGGGTTCAGGCAATTTTCATGCCTCAGCCTCCCAAGTGTCTGGGACTACAGGCATGTGCCACCACGCCCGGCTAATTTTTGTATTTTTGTAGAGATGGGGTTTCATCATGTTGGCCAGGCTGATCTTGAACTCCTGACCTCAGGTGATCTGCCCACCTTGGTGTCCCAAAGTGCTGTGATTATAGGCGTGAGCCACCACGCGCCCAGGATTTTTGTTTTTGAGACGGAGTCTCACTCCGTTGCCCAGGCTGGAGTGCAGTGGTGCAATCTTGGCCACTGTAACCTGCGCCTCCCGCTACCAACCCAGTTCTTTTTTTTTTGTTTTTTTAGATGGAGTTTTTGCTCTTGTTGCCCAGGCTGGAGTGCAATGGTGTGATCCAGCCTCACTGCAACTTCCGCCTCCCGAGTTCAAGCAATTCTCCTGCCTCAGCCTCCTGAGTAGCTGGGATTACAGGTGCCCACCACCACACCCGGACAATTTCTGTATTTTTAGTAGAGACGGGGTTTCACCATGCTGGCCAGGCTGGTCTCAAACACCTGACCTCAGGCAATCCACCTGCCTCGGCCTCCCAAAGTGCTGGGATTACATGTGTGAGCCACCATGCCCGGCCCTCACTCAATTCTTAAAAGCCTCCAGGCTGGGCGCAGTGGCAGCCCAGCACATTGGGAGGCCGAGGAAGGCAGATCACGAGGTCAGAAGATCGAGACCATTCTGGCTAACGTGGTGAAACCCCATCTCTACTAAAAATACAAAAAATTAGCCGGGTGTGGTGGCGGGCATCTGTAGTCCCAGCTATTTGGGAGGCTAAGGCAGGAAAACGGCAAGAACCTGGGAGGCGGAGCTTGCAGTGAGTGGAGATCACACCACTGCCCTCCAGCCTGGGCGACAGAGCAAGACTCCATCTCGAAAAAAAAAAAAGCCTCCAACAAATTCTAAACACACAACTTTCCTGAGACTGTCCCCAGGAAGCCTGTCCCAGGGCAGCCATGCAAACCCCTCAAGGGCAGCCATCCTGCGCAGCCTGACTTTGGGCTCATCCTCACCCACCCAGGCACACTCAGCCTCTGCTGCACCTGCTGAGTGATGGCACTGCTATTCTAATGTTGCCATGGGCTTTCCACAAATGTCTTCACATCCTGTGAATGTTTCTCTTCCATAAGCCCTGCTTCAATGGGGCTCTGACACTGAACACGACCCACTGCCTCCCTGCCTGCTTCCCACAGCATGTCATCCAAAAGCATGGCAAAGAAGGCAGGCGGTCCCAGCCGAGCCTATGCTGTAGAGGATGCTCCCTGGCCTACGTCATCCAAAAGCATGGCAAAGAAGTCAGATGGTCCCATCTGAGCCTATGCTGTAGAGGACGCTCCCTGGCCTACTGGGACTTGTACTGTGTATCTGGCTGATTCTCTGGGAAGTTCCTTTAAAAGTGAAAGAGGGCCAGGTGCGGTGGCTCACACCTGTAATCCCAGCACTTTGGGAGGTCCAAGCGGGTGGATCAAGACCAGCCTGGCCAATATGGTGAAACCCTGCCTCTACTCAAAATACAAAAATTAGCCAGGTGTGGTGGCAGACGCCTGTAATCACAGCTACTGGGGAGGCTGAGGCAGGAGAATCGCTTGAACCCAGGAGGCAGAGATTGCAGTGAGCCGAGATGGCACCACTGCACTCCAGCCTGGGCGACAGAGCAAGACTCCGTCTCAAAAAAAAAAAAAAAAGTGAAACAGGAAGCCGTGCCTCAAACCGCCCAGTAGAAGGACTGTGACCAGAACTTGACTCCCCTGAAGATGAGACTCCAGAATCTCAAATCTAGAAATGCTACCACCTGGCAATTCATTTAGAGTTTAAACTTTCATTGTTTAGCTCCCACTTATAAGTGAGAACATGCGGTTTTTGACTTTCAGACGTACAGAGTGGAATAACAGATATTGGAAACTCCAAATGAACAGGAATGAAAGGAAATAAAGTAGACTTGGAAGAGGGCCAAGTGGGCAACTTGAGAGATCAAGTGCCTTCATTAATTTCATACTTCGCCAGTGACCACCCAGTGCCACTGATTCAGGCTAGCTGGGTTAACCTGAAGGGAAGGGTTGGAGGGATGAAATATTATATTCAGGTGGTGTTACACTAAAAGCCCAGACTTCACCACTGTTCAATATAACCATATAACATAACTGCATTTGTACCCCTAAATCCATCCAAAAATTTAAAAAATTTTAAAGCTTAAAATTTCAGTAAGGGCCGGGTGCGGTGGCTCACGCTTGTAATCCCAGCACTTTGGGAGGCCAAGGCGGGTGGATCACGAGGTCAGGAGATCGAGACCATGGTGAAACCCCGTCTCTACTAAAAATACAAAAAATTAGCCGGGCGTGGTGGCGGGCGCCTGTAGTCCCAGCTACTGAGAGGCTGAGGCAGGAGAATGGCGTGAACCTGGGAGGCGGGGCTTGCAGGGAGCTGAGATTGCGCCACTGCACTCCAGCCTGGGCGACAGAGCGAGATTCCGTCTCAAAAAAAAAAAAAAAAATTTCGGTAAGACACAACTTTTTCCAGCATAAGGACTGTCACGCTAGGTCTCCCTTAAAGCAAGAACTTCACTCTCTGGTGCTTGCGTATCTCCCCTCTCCTCCCTCATCCTCTATTTCTGTCATTTCATACTGGTCGATTCTGCTGCTTGCAACAGATGTAGGAAAGGATTTTATGGCGAGAAGATTTTAAAACTGCTGCATTCTCAACACCTACACAATGCCTGGTGCATTATAAGAGCTTCATCAAGGCCAGGCGTGGTGGCTCACATCTGTAATCCCAGCACTTTGGGAGGTCAAGGCGGGTGGATCACCTGAGGTTGGGAGTTCGAGACCAGCCTGACCAATATGGAGAAACCAGTCTCTACTAAAAACACAAAATTAGCCAGGCGTGGTGGTACATGCCTATAACCCAAGTACTCGGGAGGCTGAGGCAGGAGAATCGCTTGAACCCGGGAGGTGGAGGTTGCAGTGAGCTGAGATTGCACCATTGCACTCCAGCTTGGGCAACAAGAGCGAAACTCCATCTCAAAAAAAAAAAAAAAGCACTTTGGGAGGCCGAGGCGGGAGGATCACAAGGTCAGAGGTCAGGAGATCGAGCCTGGTGACAGAGCGAGACTCCGTCTCAAAAAACAAAAACAAAAAGAAATTCATCAGTATCTGTTGAACAAATCAAAGCAGACATTGAAACAACACTCTATATCTATCTTCTACCACCATGAGTAACACAGCTAGCCTGAATCAGTGGCACTGGGTGGTCACTGGGGAAGTATGCAATTAATGAAGGCACCTGATCTCTCAAGTTGCCCGCTTGGCCCTCTTCAAAGTCTACGTTACTTCCTTTCATTCCTGTTCTAAAACTTTTTAATAAACTTTTCACCGAGCCTGGTGGCTCAGACCTGTAATTCCACCACTTTGGGAGGCCAAGGTGGGCAGATCATCTGAGGTCAGGAGTTCAATACCAGCCTGTCCAACATGGTGAAACCCCGTCTCTGCTAAAATACAAAAATTAGCTGGACATGGTAGCGTGTACCTGTAATCCCAGCTACTCAGGAGCCTGAGACAGGAGAATTGCTTGAGCCTGGGAGGCGGAGGCTGCAATGAGCCAAGATCGCGCCACTGCACTCCAGCCTGGGTGACAGAGCTAGACTCCCGTCTCCAAAAAGAAACTTTCATTCCTGATCTAAAACTTGCCTAGGTCTCTCTTTCTGCTTTATGCCCCTCAGCCAAATTCTTTCTTCTGAGGAAGCAAGAACTGAGGTTGTTGCAGTCCCACATGGATTCCCCACTGGTAACATACTTTGGTGTCACATGACTTGGAAATGTTCCCTAGTGTAAGACACCTCCATGCCTCTCTCGCCTTCTTCAGCAGGAGGTGCTCAACCCCTATACATGTTTTCTTCTCCTTTCCTCTCCTACTTACTAACCAAATCCCAAAACAATTCCTCTCAGCCATAAGTGACTCTGCCCCGCCGGCTGGTCTCTCAGCTCACCTTGATGGGTGGCTCACAGGGATGGAAAGGACCTTGGGTCCATACCGGGAAGAACTGAGGCGCTAAAGGCCTCCTGGACAGGAGGCTCTGAAGAGTCATGGGGCTAAAGCCTAACACCATGCAATCTCTGAGGCTTAAAATAAACAATGAAAATCACAAGTTCACTTCGATTAATTTAAAACCATAATATAGGCTGGGTGTTGGTGGCTCACGCCTGTAATCCCAGCATTTTGGGAGACTGAGGTGGGCAGATCACCTGAGGTCTGGAGTTTGGGACCATCCTGGCCAACATGATGAAACCCCATCTCCAGTAAAAACACAAAATTAGCCAGATGTGGTGGGACGTGCCTGTTAATACCAGCTACTCGGGAGGCTGAGGCAGGCGAATCGCTTGAACCCGGGAGGCGGAGGTTTCAGTGAGCGGAGATGGCGTCATTGCACTCCAGCCTGGGCAACAAGAGCAAAACTCCGTCTCAAAAAAAAAATCATAATAAAAAATAAATAAATGAATGAAAGCATAGTATATAAGAAACAGCATCTGTCTTTTTTTTTTTTTTTTTTTAAGACAGAGTCTTCTCTTCTCGCTCAGGCTGGAGTGCAATGGCACAATTTTGGCTCACTGCAACCTCCCCTCCTGGGTTCAAGCAATTCTCCTGCTTCAGCCTCCCGAGTAGCTGGGATTACAGGCGCCCGCCACCACGCCCAACTAATTTTTGCATTTTTAGTGGAGACGGGGTTTCACCATGTTGACCAGACTGGTCTCGAACTCCTGACCTCAGGTGATCCACCCGCCTCAGCCTCCCAAAGTGCTGGGATTACAGGTGTGAGCCACTGCGCCCAGCTTATCATGTTTTTTTAAAAGGCTGATCTGTTGTTTATTTTCCTATTCACCAATTCCTTTGAGCCACGTGACCTGGGTTGAAATAACAGTTTTACTCAACTTTTTAGAAAACTAACTAAAGCTCGTATTCAGCTTTCCTTCGTTTTTCCCTAATGTCTTACATTTGGTGTTCACGTATTCTTAGGCTCCTCCTGGTTGTGACGCGCTTTCAGAGTCCATGACCTTCACAGAGGACTGGTCAGGTGTACTGCAAGATGTTCTTTTTTTTTTTTTTTTTTTTTGAGATGGAGTCTTGCTCTGTCACCCAGACTGAGTGCAGTGGTGGATCCTGGCTCACTGCAACCTCTGTCTCCCGGGTTCAAGAGATTCTCCTGCCTCAGCTGGTACTACAGGTGCGTGCCACCACACCGGGGTAATGTTTTGTATTTTTAGTAGAGATGGGGTTTCGTCGTGTTAGCCAGGATGGTCTAGATCTCCTGACTTTGTGACCCGCCCGCCTTGGCCTCCCAAAGTGCTGGGATTACAGGCACCAGCCACCGTGCCCAGCCGCAAGATGTTCTTCTACTCCGGTTTGTGTGGTGTTTTCCTCATGCTCACGTTAGGGCCGTGGACTGGGGGAGGTGAGGTGCTTTCTCGGGCCATCCTATTAATAAAGTCACGTGCGTTGACCATCTCACGCAGTCCTAGGGCCTGTCACACGGACAGGTGCTCCCTGAAGTGTGGCTGCGGTGTGTGTATCTGTGTGCCTTAGAGACAGACACATCTGCATCCTTGGAAAATCATACTTGGTTTTACTTAATTCTATTTAATTAAATTGTATGGGAGACCGCTATGCTTTCACTTTAAAGCTGAATTCCTTAAATTATCCATGATTTTATATTTTCATTCGAGACTGTCAGGCCCTTTATCTCTTCTCTGAAGCCAACGCCTGGCTCGCTCAGATAAAGTTTCACCTGCGTTCCGCAATGTAAATTATTACATGAGTTTACTTTCTCTCACAACCCATGACTGGGGGGCCACATCCTTCCCAGAAAGCTCTTAATATTCTTCTTCTGAGAGTATGGCCAAGAACCACAACACTTTCTCAGTCCCTCTGGAAGCAATGGAAACGGACTGTTTCACACCTGCCACATCCTGCATCGGCAAACCGGTCCCGTCCGGGGCCTCCCAGCACAAACCACACCGGGAGACCTCTGCCCCGCAGAGCACTACGGAGTGCGGGGCTGCGGCACATCCACCTGGGGAGTGGCCTTCGCCCGTCCGGGGCTTGGTTTTGGATCTGCCGCGCGCGTTCTCCACACTGAAGACCACTTGTATTCATTTGGTGCAGGTCTAAGCCGCAGCGGGCTCCGTCGAGCACCCCAGGAACGCACAGCCCTGAGGGCCCGCCCGGGTCTTCCTTTTGCACCCGCAAGGCCTCTGCGGGGGCCTGGAAATCCCGGGTCTCGCTCACCCGAGCACCGCGTCCGCAGGAGGCTCCCGGCCGCGGGTTGCGGGCCACGGTGAGGGCTGCGGGGCGGCGCGGGGCAGGTCCTGGACCGAGGGAAAAAGTCAGCCGGGGAAGCCCGCACACCGAAGCCGGCCGCTCCGGCCGCCGGGAACGGAGAAAAGCCGTGGCGGCGGCGAAGCGCCGGACGCTCAGGACGCGCCTGTGATCCCCGGGCCGCTTCGGGGCCTCAGCGCCGGGACGCGGCGGCAGCTGGGCCCGCCCCGGGGAGCACCCGCCCGCGCAGCCTTCCCCCACGCTGGGCCCGGGCCCCGACCCCGTCCCCTGTCCCCACCCGGGCGCCCCCACCTGCGACCGCCTTCTCCGCCCGCGACGCCGCCCGCCTCCCCCACCGGCCCGCCCGCCCTACCTCGCCGCTTGGCACGCACGATGCCCTTCTTCTGTAGCACGAACGTGGACCCGTTCACCAGGCTCGACACGACGGCCACGCCCAGGCCGAGCGAGACGGCGGCGGGGCTCGGGCTACGCGCCCCTTCCCCGGCCGCCGCCGCCGCCGCCGCCGCCGCTGCAGTCCCCATTCCGCCCGCGCCCGCCCTCCGAGCCTGCGCCTGCGCGCCGCGCCCCGCGGGGCGGGATGGGGGGTGACCGGGAGGCGCGGGCGGGGGCGGGGACGGGGAGGAGAGGGAAGGGGGCGGGGGCGGGACGGGGGTGCCAGGGACCGGCGCCTAAGGCCGCGGGGACAGCGGTGGCGCCGGACGCGGCGGCAGTGAGGGGCCGGTGAGGCGCCGGGGGGGGCGGGGGTTCCCGGATTTCGCAAATGGAAATGCAGGACTCCCGGTTAAGTTTGCGCGGAGAAACATGCATACTTTGTCCTCTGCAATATCCGGGCAGCGGAGCGCGGCAGGACGCACCCGCGGGCAGCGGTCCCCGAAGAGCCTCCAGCCGCCAGCCCAACTCCCCGGAGCGCGAAGCCCGGCGCGCCGCTGCAGAGATCGAAGGCGGAGCCCTGGCGCTGGGCGTTTCTCTTCCGCCCTTCTTGGCGCTAGAGTCAGCTACGCCGGGCTCTGGGCTTGTTGTGCTCCCACGGTCTAATTTCCTCGTTTTAATCAACTACAACAAGCCGGGCGCGGTGGCTCACGCCTGTAATCCCAGCACTTTGGGAGGCCGAGGCGGGCGGATCACGAGGTCAGGAGATCGAGACCACGGTGAAACCCCGTCTCTACTAAAAATACAAAAAATTAGCTGGGTGTGGTGGCGGGCGCCTGCAGTCCCAGCTACTCGGGAGGCTGAGGCAGGAGAATGGCGTGAACCCAGGAGGCAGAGCGTGCAGTGAGCGGAGATCACACAACTGCACTCCAGCCTGGGCGACAGAGCGAGACTCCGTATAAAAAAGAAAGAAAGAAAGAAACTACAACAAAATTACAAGCTTGAAAAATAGGAAAAAATTATTTTAAAGTGACTCAATTCCACAACTCTCACCTAATTGTTAGTATTTTAGGTGTTTTCCCATAATGTATACATACTTTTACATGTTTCCAATTACAAATACAAAATTTCCTTTTTATTTAATATATATCAGTTTCTGTATCGCTACATAAATATGATTATTCTAATGACAGTATAGTAATTTGTCTAACCATTCAGCCATTGTTGGGTGTTAGGTAGCTACCAGGTTGGTTGGTTTGTTTTTTTTGAGACAGTCTCGCTCTGTCGCCCAGGCTGGAGGGCAGTGGCGCGATCTCTGCTCACTGCAACCTTCCGCCTCCCGGATTCAAGCGATTCTCTGCCTCAGCCTCCGAGTAGCTAGAATTACAGGCGTCCTCCACCACGCCCGGGTTAATTTTTATATTTTGAGTAGAGACGCAGTTTCACTATCTTGGCCAGGCTGGTCTTGAACTCCTGACCTCCGGTGATCGGCACGCTCTGCCTTCCAAAGTGCTGGGATTACAGACGTGAACCACCGCGCCTGGCCGGTTGCCGCCAGGTTTTCTTGTCTATAAACGATGCTACAAGCTGGGCGCCATGGCTCACACCTATAATCCCAGCACTTTTGAGGGCCGAGGTGGGAGGCTTGCTTGAGCTCAGAAGTTCAGGACCAGCCTGGGCAACATAGCGAGACCCGTCTCTACCAAAAAAAAAAAAAAAATTAATTAGCGGGGCGTGATGGCTCATGCCTCCAACCCCAGCTACTCTGGAGGCAGAGGTGGGAGGATGGCTTGAGGTGGAGGTTGCAGTTAGCTGTTATTGCACCACTACACTCCAGCCTGGGCAACAGAGCAAGATTGTCTCAAAAACAAACGAAAAGTATAAACCTTTTGGCAGCTTTGCATACAGCATTATTATTTTTGTGAAGAAATATAAAATCGGCTTTGCATACAGCATTATTATTTTGTGAAGAAATATAAAATCAGGCCGGGCGTGGTGGCTCATGCCTGTAATCCTAGCACTTTGGTAGGCGGAGGCGGACGGATCCGGAGTTCAGGAGGACAGATCACGAGGTCAGGATATCAGGAGATGCAGACCATCCTGGCTAACACGGTGAAACCCCGTCGCTACTAAAAATACAAAAAATTAGCCGGGCGTGGTGGCGGGCGCCTGTAGTCCCAGCTACTCAGGAGGCTGAGGCAGGAGGATGGCGTGAACCCGGGAGGCGGAGCTTGCAGTGAGCCGAGATTGCGCCACTGCACTCCAGCCTGGGCGACAGAGTGAGACTCCGTCTCAAAAAAAAAAAAAAAAAAAAAAAACAAACTCCACCCCAGACATTTTTCCATGTGAGTACATAGGTTAAAGCATAGGCATATTTTATCTGATGGGGAAACACATATGGGATTTTAATTAAAAACATAAAACCATATTTTGCTTGAATTTAACAAAAGAAAAACTGAAATGAAACTACAGTAACTACTGAATGACAAACATTGTTTTGCCATGAGATATTACTTCCTAAAAGATGACACCTAAAATTAAAGTTAGTAGGCCAGGTACAGTGGCTCACGCCTATAATCCCAGTACTTTGGGAGGCCAAGGCCAGCAGATCACTTGAGCCCAGGAGTTTGAGATCAGCCTGGGCAACATGGTGAAACCCCATCTCTGCAAAAAAATACAAAAATTAGCCAGGCATGGTGACATGTGCTTGTAGTCCCAGCTACCCAGGAGGCTGTGGGAGGATCGCTTGACTCCAGAAGTTGAGGCTACAGTGAGCCGTGATCACGCCACTGCACTCCAGCCTGGCTAACAGAAGTGAGACCCTGTCTCAAAAAAAAAAAAAAAAAAAGTGAGAAACACTAAGAGGGTGGGAGTTATGTTTATTTTAACTCTGGGTTTCAATTTTGGGCTATCAATTGATTTCTTGAAAGGAGAAATGAGGAAATCAGTTCACTTTTCAGCTCCCTAAGAATTTTTTCTTTTTCTTCTTATTTTTTGAGATGGAGTCTTGCTCTGTCACCCAGGCTGGAGTGCAGTGGCGTGATCTTGGCTCACTGCAACCTACGCTTCATGGGTTCAACCGATTCTCTGCTTCAGCCTCCCAAGTAGCTAGGATTACAGGCGCCTGCCACCACACCTGGCGAATTTTTTTGTATTTTTAGTAGAGACAGGGTTTCACCATCTTGGCCAGGCTGGTCTTGAACTCCTGACTTCGTGATCCACCAGCCTCGGCCTCCCAAAGTGCTGGGATTACAGGCGTGAGCCACTGCACCCGGCCAAGAATTGTTTCTTCTCCTTACCTAGGTAGAGACTTCTGCAGAAATGCTGGGAGATTTTTGGAGAGGGGAAATTTTTCTTTTTTTTTTTTTTTTGAGACGGAGTCTCGCTCTGTCGCCCAGGCTGGAGTGCAGTGGCGCGATCTCGGCTCACTGCAAGCTCTGCCTCCCGGGTTCACACCATTCTCCTGCCTCAGCCTCCCAAATAGCTGGGACTACAGGCGCCCGCCACCATGCCTGGCTAATTTTTTGTATTTACAGTAGAGACGGGGTTTCATCACAATCGCCAGGATGGTCTCTATCTCCTGACCTCATGATCCGCCCGCCTCGGCCTCCCAAAGTGCTGGGATTACAGGCGTGAGCCACCGCGCCCGGCGGGAGATTTTTTAGAAAAAAAATTCAGCAGTTTGGGAGGCCAAGGTGGGTGGATCACAAGGTCAGGAGTTCAAGACCAGCCTGGCCAAGAGGGTGAAACCCCATCTCTACTAAAAATACAAAAATTAGCCGGACACAATGGCAGGCGCCTGTAATCCCAGCTACTCGGGAGGCTGAAGTAGGAGAACCCCTTGAACCCAGGTGGCAGAGGTTGCAGTGAGCCGACATAGCGCCACTGCACTCCAGCCTGGGCAATAAGAGTCAGACTTCGTCTAAAAAAAAAAATTTAATCGATCTAGTTCTAAACCTCATTTTGAATCCACCCACATTACTCTGAAATACATTCATCTTTCCTGTGGCTAAAACCTTAAAGCCTAGCCAGTAACTCCCACTGCACTTGAGGAAATCCAATCTCCTTGTTTGGCCCCTGAACAGGCTGCTGCTGGCCCACGGCGGTGCCTCTAGTTTGTGTAAAATGCATATGTCAATTTATAATAAATCATACAGGGCTTTTTTAGCTTTAAAAGGCTATTATTCACTAGTTGCTGTGTGAATCAGTATTTCAGGGTGCAGTTAGAAATTATTAGAGTTGGCCGCGCGTGGTGGCTCACGCTTGTAATCCCAGCACTTTGGGAGGCCAAGGCGGGCGGATCACGAGGTCAGGAGATCGAGACCATGGTGAAACCCCGTCTCTACTAAAAACACAAAAAATTAGCCAGATGTGGTGGCGGGCACCTGTAGTCCCAGCTACTCGGAGAGGCTGAGGCAGGAGAATGGCGTGAACCCGGGAGGCAGAGCTTGCAGTGAGCCGAGATCGCACCACTGCACTCCAGCCTGGGTGACAGAGCGAGACTCCGTCTCAAAAAAAAAAAAAAAGAAATTATTAGAGTTGATGCCCAAGGCTCATCTCCACCAGCACGGGGGAGGCATCTGCTCATTTTATGGTCGGTGACTCTGGGCCTCCTTCTGCTGGGCTCAGTCCTGAGGTGGGTCTGACTCAGCTCAGAGCTGTGCACCGCAGCCCTCCTCCCCAACTTGCATGAGTGCTCTTTAGGATGGAGCTGAACACCGGCTTCTCAAAACCACTTGGCCCCATCACAGGCCCTGAGAACTGATTGGGTCACTCTGGTGGGCTCCCCAGCCCTAGCCAAGAAGGGTTTCTCTAGGGATCCTGGCCCCCACTCATGAGACCTGGAGCCTCAAAGATCTCTTCAGAGCCCCAAAGATCCCTTTGCAGCATATCAGCCCAGGCCTCCAGACTGTGGCCTCTGCTCACTTCTCCTGTACCCCATGTGCATTTTCTTTTTCTTTTTGGCTTCACTTCTGAGTTATTCATTTAGCCATTTACTGCAGGAGCGAGGTGAGGATAGGAGAGTACTTGGGGTACCCGCAGTGTTCACTGTGGTCTGGGGGTCCCCGAGCAGGACAGTGAGTTTAGGGTCTGGGGCTCAGGCGCTATGACAGTAGACTGTGCGAAGTGACAGGAAGACATCCACCACCTTGCATATTTTCTTTGGTTTTAAAGAAAGATGTTACCATTTCATGTTATATTTGCTTTATGAGACAGAGTTTCATTCTGTTGCCCAGGCTGGAGTGCAATGGTGCGATCTCGGCTCACTGCAACCTCCAGCTCCCAGGTTCAAACGATTCTCCTGCCTCATTCTCCCGAGTAGCTGGGATTACAAAAAAAATACATATATTTTAAAGCAGAGTAACAGAGGGGACCCCCGTGGACTTGAAATGGCAACGTTAGACTAGGAACTAAATTTCTCCCATGGTTGATTTGGCCGATGCCCAGGAATGAGCAAAGACAGCCAGCCCGTGACACTGGAAGCAAGATGGAGTCTGCCATGCTAGATTTCTCTCACCGTCATCATCTTTGCAAAGCTGGTCTCACCATTTATTGAAGTGACTATTCTTTTTTTTTTTTTTTTAAATGAGACGAAGTCTTACTTGTTGCCCCGACTGGAGTGCAACGGTGCGATCTTGGCTTACTGCAACCTCCGCCTCCTGGGTTCAAGCAATTCTCGTGCCTCAGCCTCCCGAGTGGCTGGGATATCAGGTGCCCACCACCATGCCTGGCTAATTTTTGTATTTTTAGTAGAAACGGGGTTTCTCCCCGTTGGGCCTCACAATACACATCAGCCCATCTCCTCCTCTCCTGCTTGACAGGGATGATCATGATTCTCATCTCCCAGTTAAGCCAAAACTCCATTATGGGGTTTCACCATATTGGCCAGGCTGGTCTCAAACCCCTGACCACAAGTGATCCAAGAGCCTCGGCCTCCCAAAGTGCTGGGATTACAAGTGTGAGCCACTGCATCCAGCCAATTAGGGGTAAATATCCAACATTTAGCCAGGTACAGTGGCTCACTCCTTAATCCCAGCACTTTTAAGAAGCTGAGGTGGGAGGATCACTTGAGCCCAGGAGTTTCAGTCCAGGCCTGGCAACATAGTGAGACCTTGTCTTAACAAAAAATTTAAAACCTAGCCATGCATGGTGGTGTGCGCCTGTAGTCACAGCTACTTGGGAGGCTGAGATGGGGGAGTGTTTGAGCCCAGAAGATCAAGTAAGCTGTGAATGTGCCACTGTACTCCAGGCTGCATAACAGAGCTAGGCCCTGTCTCAAAAAAAAAAATCCAAAGTGTATAAAGAATTAATACAACTCAAAACAAATAACCAAATTTTTAAAATGTTTTTAAAAAAACTTGAATAGACATTTCTTTAAACAAAACATAAAAATAGCAAGTGGGTATCTGAAAGGTGTTACGCATTGTAAGTCATTAGGGGAATGCAAATCAAACCCATTGAGATACCACCTCACACCCCTTATGACTATTATCAAAAAGTCAAAAGATAAATGTTGGCAAGAGTGCGGAGAAATGGGAACTTTTGCATACTGTTGATGAGAATGTAGACTGATACAGCCATTCTGGAAAAGAGTATGAAGATTTCTAGAGAAATTAAAAATAGAACTACCATATGACTCAGCAATCCCTCTTCCGGGCATACACCCAAAGGAAATGAAATCATTACTTTGTAAAGATACCTGTATTCTCATGTTCACTGCAGCCCTAATCACAATAGCCAAGATATGGAAACAATCTAAGTGTCCATCAATGGATAAATGGATAAAGAGACTGTGGCACACATACACAATGGAATATTATTCAGCCCTAAAACAAACAAGGTCTTGCCATTTGCCGCAAGATGGATGAGGCTGGAGGATGTCATGCTAAGTGAAATAAACCATACACAGAAAAACGAATATTGCATAAATCCATTTATATGTGGGATGTAAAAATGTAAATAAATAAATCTACAGAGATAGAGAGCAAAACATTCTTTACCGGGGGAGGTGGGAGAGGGGAGGAATTGGGGACATGGAGGCCAAAGGATACAAAGTAGCAGGTATGAAGGATGAACAAGTCTAGAGATGTATGACATGAGGACTGCAGGGAACAAAATTGTTCTGTATGTGAACTTCATGCTAAATGAGTAGATTTCAACCGCTCTTGCCACAAAAGCAACAAGGAAATGGGGAACTATGTGAAATGATTGGTGTGTTAATTTCTTTCTGTATAGCAATCTTTTTAGAGTATATATATAACCCTTAACATCATGTTGTAAGCCTTAAATATACACAAGAAAATTTATTTTTAGAAAAGAAAAATTGACAGTCAAAGAACTGACAAAGCAAAGACCCAGTAAATAAAAACTGGGGTAACTCTATTTACATCTGTTAACCAAAAAATGAGTGGCCGACTGAGGCAAGTGCCTGCATCAATAGAGCTTTGTTGAGCCAAAATTTGATGATACCCCCAGAAAAAACACAAGCCAGAGAAACGCCTGTGACCTGTGCTTTCCAAAGAGGGTTTTGGGAACTCAGTACCTAAGGGGAGAGGCCTGCAGGAGAGAAGAAAGGGAGGGGGAGCAGGCAGGGAAGGGGTGGTTACATCCTTAGGAAGCTCTAATTAGTGCTCAGGAAATCTTCATTTTACATAAGATAAGGTAAACATCTGAAAAGAGGGAGGAAAGAGTCAATTATGCAGCCATCTCAGGATAGCAGGAAGAGTGATTGATCTCATTGTGTTCCTGTTCTGTACCTGGGAAGATAAGCCTGTAATCAACATTGTCAGTGTCAGATTGAATAGAACTCAGTTTTACCTGTTAAACTGAGGTTGCAGAGCCACGGTTACAACTGGCATATGCTTCTTTTATAGGGGGACATGGATACTGAAAGATTAGGGGCCAGCAAGGAATGTCCCTGTGAGCGATTTGTGAGGGGGACCACATGGAGAGGTACGTGGCCCTTTGTGGTAGTGGGGACCTGGCTTATGTCTAATGCCATCACACAGGGTTGTGAAATGGCAGCTATCTCTTTGGGGAGAAAGAATGGCAGTGTTGCGCGACTCAGCTCCCAAACTTACGTCTCCCTTAGCATAACAGGTTTGGGGGTTCCAAGACTTTATTTTTTATTTTATTTATTTTTTTTTTTGAGACAGAGTCTCGCTCTGTCGCCCAGGCTGGAGTGCGGTGGCGCGATCTCGGCTCATTGCAAGCTCCGCCTCCCGGGTTCACGCCATTCTCCTGCCTCAGCCTCTCCGAGTAGCTGGGACTACAGGCGCCCACCACCACGCCCGGCTAATTTTTTGTATTTTTAGTAGAGACGGGGTTTCACCGTGGTCTCGATCTCCTGACCTCGTGATCCGCCCGCCTCGGCCTCCCAAAGTGCTGGGATTACAAGCGTGAGCCACCGCGCCCGGCCTATTTTCTTTTACATATTAAAAAAAAGACTCTAAGGAAAGAGCTATGTGAGAGGTAAAGAGGGTATTTCCTAAAGATAAAAGGGTGCAACCAGCAGGGAGAAAAAGGAATTCTAAATTTGTTTATGCCTGGTAACTTAACCTTAAAACACACAGAACAAGCTTAACAAACGAAAAAAAGAAATAAGTTGACGATCATTGTGGGAAAATTTAATATCTGTGTCTCAGCCACTGAAAAGTAAACAGACAAACATCAGTAAGGAAATAGAATCTTTAAAGGATGCATTTAACACACTGGACCTAATGGAGATACGTGGTACACTACATTCAACATGCAGAATACATATGCTTTTCAAGTGCAGAAGCAATATTTATCAAAATTAATCATATTTTCAATCATTGAGAAGACACAAATTCCAAAGAGTTTTGGTTATACAAATATTTAATCACAGTGGAACTATAGGTTTGGAAATTAAGCAAAACATTTTTGGTATGGTAAAGGGATGAATAAAATAAAAGTTTGCTTTTTTGAAACACTAATAAAATTGATGACCCCCAGCAAGATTGATTAACAAAACAGACAAAAGGCACAAACTCTTAACTGCAGACTTTATAAGTATTAAAAAGATAAATGAGTAATAGAACAACTTTGAAATTTTAGATAAAATGAACAAATTGATTCAGCAAACACAGGTTACCAAAATGAATATTCATATATATGTAATTGAACCTGTAATTAAACACCTTATAAAGAAAACTACAATCTCACATGGCTTAATAAGTGAATTCTTTCCAAATACTTAAGGAAGAAATAGCACACATCTTACATAAACTCTGTCAGAAATAGGAGAAGAAACATTTTCCAAATTGTCTAACCAGCATAGCTTTAATATTTCATATTAAAACCTCACAACTCTGGGCGCAGTGGCTCATGCCTGTAATCCCAGCACTTTGGGAGGCTGAGGCAGGTGGATCATGAGGTCAGGAGATCGAGACCATCCTGGCTAACACGGTGAAACCCCGTGTCTACTAAAAAATACAATAAACTAGCCAGGTGTGGTGTTGGGCGCCTGTAGTCCCAGCTACTCGGGAGGCTGAAGCAGGAGAATGGCGTGAACCCAGAAGGCGGAGCTTGCAATGAGCCGAGATTATGCCACTGCATTCCAGCCTGGACAACAGAGTGAGACTCCATGGCAAACAAAACAAAACAAAACAAAACAACAACAACAAAAAACAACAACAACCAAGACATCACCAGAAAAAAAACTTAGACTCCACTTTCTCTTGTGAACGTAAGTACAACATTACCAAATGAACTATGAGCAAGTCCATCTCAATCACATATAATATGGTATTAATCATGTATCACAACAAAGTTGATTTAATTCCAGAAATGCAATGTTAAACATTCAAAAACCAATCACTGTTAACTTACCTTATCAACATAAAAAGATAAGAAAAAGCATTGCTTCATCAAGAAAGAAAAAAGCAATTGATAAAATTCAGTACCTATTCATAAATCTTAAAACCTGTCTAACAGAGAGGAAGCAACATGCGAGTTAAACACTCCCCCAACTGAGAATAGTGACATAACTTATTTGCAGCCAAAAGATGAAAATTGTAGGCCAGGCGTGGTGGCTCACGCCTCTAATCCCAGCATTTTGGGAGGCAGAGGCGGGCGGATCACAGGTCTGGAGTTCAAAACCAGCCTGGCCAACATGGTGAAATCCCATCTCTACTAAAAATACAAAAAAAATGAGCCGGGTGTGGTGTCATGTGCCTGTATTCCCAACTATTAGGGAGGCTGAGGCAGGAGAATCACTGGAACCATGGAGGCGGATATTGTGACAGTGAGCTGAGATTGCACCACTGCACTCAACAGAGCAAGACTGTGTTTCAAAAAAAAAAAAGATGAAAATTGAATTGCAGTATAATCTTACAACTTTTAAGAAATCTATGTTTTTCAGCTAAAAAGAGACAGACTCAGCCTTTTGACCTTTCCTCTTTCCCTCCTTGGAAGGCAGTGTAAGGCCTGGAAAAACAGCAGCCACATTGTAAACACAAGAATAAAAACATGGCTAAGGAAGTATCAGGAAACTGAAAAGAACCCCGGACTGCCTTCCTCTGCACGTTTTAAGTGATAAAAATGAAATCTATATTTCTTTAAGCCACTGAATCAGATTTATTCTTTCTGTGGCTACATGTAGCCCTAAATGATGTATTAAATACTAAAATAAATACTAAAATAACACACTAAAATACTAAAATTTTGGTCTCGAACTCCTGATCTCAGGTGATACACCCATCTCAGCCTACCAATGTGCTGGGATTACAGGCATGAGCCACCACACCCACCTCAAAAGCTTTGTGTTTTTAAAGATATTAGACATGTCACTAGTTAAAAAAAAAAACAAACCTTAATAATAATGTAGGAGAATAAGACAAACTTTTTCCAAAAAGGAAAAATCAAATCACTGGTCACCCCAGGGTGACTATGAGCCGGTGACTCGTGGGGCTTCCCGCTCCATACTTGGCCCTCACCTACCACTGCCCCAAGCCTGACCTCCCCGGGCTCTTTGGGCTCACGTCTCCAAGTACCTGGGTCCCAACCCTGTGAACCCTGCGCCAATCTCAAACAGGCAACTTGGGCATAGCACTGATGAGAAAATGGGTTTGGTTTGGTTTTCTCCCAGGCTTCTACTCTCCAGAGAGACTAACAGTTTTTTCTAAGTTCTCCACCTCATATTTGAATTCTCCATGGTTCTGGGACCAGAGTGCCCATCAGTCAGTGATCTTTGAAGTGAGATTTGCTCATCTTCTGTGGAAGAGATCTTGGGAAACTGGACTTGACAAGTTGAATCTTCCTCATCTCATCTCAACCTGGGGTACTTTGAGTGCCACAGGATACATATGGGGCATCTTTCTGAAGCATCAGTTTCCTTTGCTTCTCTTGGGAGAGACAAAACATTAATGTTCTTAGGGATGATAGTCACATAGATTTCTAAGAGTGTACCAGACTTCTCTCTGAAATGAAGCTTGGGTTGTCTTCTTTCTGTTTAATTCCCAGTTTTAACAGAAAGGCTGCCTTCTGCCCTGAGGATACATGACTCTAAGAGGATGTATGCCTGCAAACCACACAGTGTACACCTTCCTGCCTACTTTTTACTTTTCTACCTCTGCCTCTGGGTTTGGTCCCTGGCAGCCGCTGATTTGTGGTAAAACCCCAGAGCTCGGAGTCAGAAGACTGAGTTTCAGTTCCATGAGTGCCTTTCTTTTAGCCTTTCTCAGTCACTAAGTGATCGTGACAACATGTCATACAGTTGTCAGTGGCATTAAATCAGATGGTCTATGAGAGTATTTTGTGTAAACTGTAAAGTGACCGTAGGAGCTTGTAGTTCTCGTGAGTATCACTGCTCCTCTTTTCCACAGTTTACAGACTATCATCAGTGGAACAGCGCTGGTGTTGGCACTGGAGTAACTGACACCAAACAGAAGAAAATAAATAATGGCACTAACCCTGAGACAACCACTTCTGGTGGTTGCCATTCACCTGAGGATGAGTCTTGGCTGGCCGGTCTCCTGAGGACAGGGGGCACAAGGGGAGGTCGAGGGTAACTGTTAAGATTGTGGAAGGAAGAACTGCCGGGTACTGGTTAAGAATTCCGGGTTTGAATCCTACTTCTCTCTCCATCTGCAAGGGACATGGCTTAGGGCAAATTTCTTGAGCTCTTTGGGCCCCTCTTTTCACATCTGTAAAATAGGGGTGGTAATGTTTTACTTATATGTGTGAAGTTTAAATCAGATTTGTTATTATTGTTGTTTTTGTGTTAATCCCTGGTCCAGGGCTTGCTGTAAACTCCTCTCCTCTTTGGGCTTCCGTTTCCTGAGGAGGTAGAGTATCAGAGGATTCTGTTTGCTCTGAGAGTCTGTGATTTAAAGATTCACTAGAATGGAAACCTGAGGGCCAAGGGCTCCTGTCTGCCTTTTCCGTCCTATATCCCAGCTGTGAAGAACCATCCCTGGCCCCTATGTGCTTGCTCAATGCTTGTTGAATGAACACATCTTTCTAAATCACAAGCTAGTAGAAGGGTGGGCTTTTCTCACACTCCATGTCTAAAGGTTTCTGTTACTGTCTTTTCCAGAGAATCTAGTTTCAGACTTTCAGTTCTGTGGCTGTGGGCAAAAATCAACAAAGACCCAAATCCTTTTTCTTTGAGAGTTAAGGAGAGTTGACCAGTTTGTGTTCCCATTGGGTCTAAGAACTTTGCCCTTAAAATCCATTCCTGACCCCTGCCTACCGCTTCCTGGCCTGGGGAATAGAGTCGAGGGGGCCACCCTCAGTCACCTTCCTTTGACTTTCCCCACAGAAACAACAGAACCCAGCTCAGCTGGAAGAAGTAACGTGATTCCTTTGTTTCCTCGCGACATGACTGCTGGGTTTGGGGAGCAGTCAGACATAGAGGCCCCAGTCTCATCTCACCCACTCCCAGCCTGGGGAAGAAGGCTCACCTCCAGATTCCACCCCATCCCCACAGGGTCCCTGATAACCTGGTCCCGTGGGTGGGCCTGTCCTGGGGCAGTGGTGCCATTCTGGGGACATGTCTCTTGCTGTGCCTTCTCTGCCTCCCCCTAGTAAGAACTCTGTCTTCCTCTTTCTATAGGAAAAGAAGGCAAGCCACCAACATCAGGAAGCCCTAAGGAGGGAGCTAGAGGTGAGTGGAGGGTGTGAAGTTCCCTCCTGTCCTCTGGAGAAGGTTTCTTTGCTTCTCTTTCAGCATTTGCTTGTCTTTTCTCCCAAAGGCCCAGGTTCATACCATACAAATCCTTATGTGTCAGAAAACTGAACTGGAGATAGCGCTCTATTACAGCCAGGATGCTACCAGGAAATTTGAAGGTGGGAATCTGGACACCTCATCATCCTTCAACCTGGCACTTTCACAGGCCTTTGGGCCGCATCTCAACCTCTCTCATTCCAGGAGAGTCCAAGGATCTGGCAGGCTGCCTGCATCATTCCTGGAACTTTGCAGGAGAGTTACAGCGGGCTCTCTCCCCTGTGTCCACACAGCACAAGAATGCGGACAGGGTGAGTCCAACCACCTGCCCGGTCCCCTGGGAGCCCAGCTTCACAGATGGAGGAATGAGCCTAAAGGTCCCTTCTGCAGGATGCAGTGTCCTGCCCGGAAGACAGCATGGGCCATTTCTTGCTGCTTTTGTGTGTGGTTGTTAGAGGCAGGTTAGGGCTGAGTCAGCTGCTGTGGGTGA
Source organism: Hylobates moloch (assembly GCF_009828535.3). Classification (NCBI taxonomy): domain Eukaryota; kingdom Metazoa; phylum Chordata; class Mammalia; order Primates; family Hylobatidae; genus Hylobates; species Hylobates moloch. The sequence goes on from NW_026652284.1 coordinate 395,775, forward strand.
GTTGCGGGGCACTGTGGGGAGTGAGCACTGGACACAGAGCTCCGAGGCCAAGTGCCCGCCCTGCCCATACTTGGCTGTGGCCTTGGTCAAATCCTAGGCAGGGGTTAGGGTATTTGTACATGAAGGTACAGAAGAGTATCTTTAGTATGTTACCATTTGTGTAGAGAGAGGGAACACACATACGTGTGTGTGTGTGTGTACGTACTATGGTAATATACATAAAACATGTTTGTAAGGATTCATAAAAAACTCAGGAGAGAGGAATAGTATTGGGGGGAGATATTTCTCTCCTGTACCTTCTGAGGTTTGGACTATGCCAATGTATCGTTCTTTCAAAAAGTCAACAAAGGATTAATTTCCTCCTCCTTATCTGTGCCCCTACCCCCAGCGAAAGAATGGGCTTAGAGAATCAGATATGGCCGGGCGCGGTGGCTCACGCTTGTAATCCCAGCACTTTGGGAGGCCGAGGCAGGCGGATCACGAGGTCAGGAGATCGAGACCATGGTGAAACCCCGTCTCTACTAAAAATACAAAAAATTAGCCGGGCGCGGTGGCGGGCGCCTGTAGTCCCAGCTACTCGGAGAGGCTGAGGCAGGAGAATGGCGTGAACCCGGGAGGCGGAGCTTGCAGTGAGCTGAGATTGCACCACTGCACTCCAGCCTGGGCGACAGAGCGAGACTCCGTCTCAAAAAAAAAAAAAAGAGAATCAGATATACCTGGGTGTTGAAATCCCAGCTCTAAGTGATCTTAGGCAAGCACTTAACCTTTAATACCTCGTGTTTTTCAACTACACAATAAAGGTGATACTGGTAACTCTCTCCTATGGTGGTTGTGAGGATTAAATAGGATTGTTAGCATAGTGCCTGGTGAAGCACTCAATAAAGGTTACAACAGTGGTAGTAATAACAGTAATAGCGATAGCAATATTATCTGATCTCTCTGGGACCCTGTTAGCCAGCTATCAATTCAGTCTCTTTCCCTGTCCCTTCTACCCTTACTGAGTTCTTTGAAAAACAAGTGAGAGCCGGGTGCAGTGGCACATGCCTGTAATCCCAGCTACTTAGGAGGCTGAGGCAGGAGAATCGCTTGAACCTGGGAGGCGGAGGCTGCGGTGGGGCGAGATTGCGCCATTGCACTCCAGCATGGGCAACAAGAGTGAAACTCCATCTCGAAATAAAAGAAAAAAGGAAATAAAGAAAAACAAATGAGACCATGGGCTTGGAAATGCCTTGGGAACATGTCAGGTGTGATTGAGAGTGAGCAAGTGTTACTGTGTAGTAGTCACTGTAGCTGTTGTTACTGGTCGGCCAGCTGCTCCTCTGCCTGCTGTATCCTGACTTAAGTTTTCTCTATTTGCAGTACATCGAGGAGTTAGCAAAGGAGAGGGACGCCTTGAGTCTGGAGCTGTACAGGAACACGTAGGATGGGGGAGGGTGTGATGGGAGGTCTGGGGGCTCTTAGTGGGGGTGGTGTCCTAGGAAGTGGGGGGTACAGGCGAGCATGGTGAGGGGGTCGTACGGGTTTGCATGTGTGCACGGGGAAGCTCCAGTGCCGGCTGTGCCACTCACCCATGGGGTGGCCTCAGGCAACTCATGTGTTCTCTCTGACCTGCCACCTGGGACTTTTAATTCTTGGGGTCCCTTCCAATGCCACGGTTCTGTGGTTGTGGGGCGAGGGGAGAGGGTCAATCACCAAAGCGGTCCTTTCTGTTCTTCGTTCATTCCTTTCTCTACTGCCTCTGGCCATAGCATAACCGATGAGGAGCTGCAGGAGAAAAATGCCGAACTACAAGAGAAACTTTGACTCGTAGAATCTGAAAAGTCTGAGATCTAGCTCCACATCAAGGGGCTAAAAAGGAAGCTGTAGACGGACAAAATCCTGCTGCCACAGGTGAGAGACTGCAGCCCCGGGGGTTGTGGGAGCCGCCTCCAGCTGGGAGCATGGTCTAGGCATCATGCAGGGCATGGGGAGGCTCCAGCCAAGAGCTGGAAAATTTGGGTCCTTGTTCTGGTCCCGACATAGACTCCTCTAGAGTGTGCTAAAAATCTACAAATTGGGGCCCTGCCTGGGAAATCAGAACCTCAGGGTTAGGGTTTAAAATTTCTTTTTAAAGAATCATAGATGAAAACCGTTATTTTATAGATTACATTTATATAGCTAGCCCATGAGTCTGTTTCCTTTTGAGGTTCAAACCAACACTTTGCAGGAGGAGAAGATGTGGAGGCAGGAGGAGAAGCTTCAGGATCAGGAGAAGGTAAGGAAGCAGAAGGAGAAGATGTGGAGACAGCAGGATACGCTGCGGGAGCAGGAGGAGAAGATGAGGCAGCAGGAGGAGATGTGGAGACAGGAGCAGAGGCTGCGGGAACAGGAGAAGGAGCTGCGGGAGCAGGAGGAACAGATGCGGGAGCAGGAGCAGCAGATGTGGGAGCAGTAAGAGAAGATGCAGGAGCAGGAAGAGAAGATGTGGGAGCGGGAGAAGAAGATGTGGAGACAGGAGGAGAGGCTGCGGCAGCAGGAGAAGCAGATGCGGGAGCAGAAGATGTGGAGACAGGAGGAGAAGCTGAGGAAGCAGGAGAAGGAGCTGCGCGAGCTGGAGGAGCAGATGCGGGAGCAGGAGGAGCAGATGCGCGAGCTGGAGGAACAGATGCGGGAGCAGGACGAGAGGCTGCGATTCAAGGAGGACACGCTGTGGGAGAAGGAGAAGATGTGCGAGGAGGAGGAGAAGACGCGGGGGCAGGAGGAGAAGATGCGGGAGAAGGAGGAGAGGATGGACCAACCACCCTGGCAGCGTGGAGCCTGCACGAGAGGCCGGGGACAGTTCTCCCCATGACAACCGCACTGCACAGCAGATCATGCAGCTGCTTCCTGGAACGAAGAACGCCCACGAGTGCCCAGTCTTAGGCAGCACCTCCTGCATCCCATTCTTCTACCGAGGAGATAAGAAAAAGATGAAGATCAGCCGGGCGCGGTGGCTCACGCTTGTAATCCCAGCACTTTGGGAGGCCGAGGCGGGCGGATCACGAGGTCAGGAGATCGAGACCACGGTGACACCCCGTCTCTACTAAAAAATACAAAAAAAAATTAGCCGGGCGTGGTGGCGGGCGCCTGTAGTCCCAGCTACTCGGAGAGGTTGAGGCAGGAGAATGGCGTGAACCCGGGAGGCGGAGCTTGCAGTGAGCCGAGACCGCCCCACTGCACCCCAGCCTGGGCGACAGAGCGAGACTCCGTCTCAAAAAAAAAAAAAAAAAAAAGGAAAAGATGAAGATCATTAATATCTAAAAGCCGGCACTGTCAACAAGGCCTACAGAAGTGTAAGCTGCCATGTAACTTTGTGAATATAGTCTGAGAACAAACTTGATAAAAAGAAAAAAAAAGAAAAATTTATTTTAAATTGTGGCAAAATACTGGCCGGGCGCGGTGGCCCACACCTGTAATTGCAGCACTTTTGGAGGCCTAGGCGGGTGGATCACCTGAGGTCAGGAGTTCAAGACCAGCCTGGCCAACATGATGAAACCCTGTCTCTACTAAAAATACAAAAGTTAGCCATGCATGGTTGCGCACGCCTGTAATCCCAGCTAGGCGGGAGGCTGAGGTTGCAGTGAGCCGACATCACACCACTGCACTCCAGTCTGGGAGACAGAGCGAGGTTCCACCTCAAAAAAAAAAAAAAAAAATTTCTACCTGAGGACTCTAAGATCTATATATGTTTCTATTGGTTTTTTTTCTTGCTCTTTCTCCTTTTGTCTTGTGTTGTCTTGTCTTATGGTACGCCTAGTAAACTTTATCTGCCTCCAGAGAGTATTGACTTTGACTTTATGGCACACAATTGGCGTTCAAGCAGATCACCTTCATCTAGTTTGGGACTAAGCTGGTTCAAAGCAGGTTTTAGGTTTTGTGACAGCTGGTCTATGTTTTATTCATTTGGACTCCTAGGGGTGGCCCTTCCAGGGTCCCCACCAAGGTCCCATCTCTTTACTGGGACCCAAATTCTCATTAGGTCATTTCAGCCCTGTGAGAGTGCCAAACATTCAGCTAGGCTCTCCAGCCTCTTAACTATTACTTCATACTCAGTTTCTTAGCCTCTTAGCCCGCTACTGTTGACCAATCACCAAATGTGGGAAAAGCACTACAGACTGTCAGGATCACCTCCTAGGCCTGGTCACTCAAGTCCTGGCTGAGGTCTCCAATTACCTTCCAACAATTGTATTTGGTGGTGGGGGGCACATTTTTGTCCAGTTTCTCTAACTGTTCTGGTGGGGAGGCTAATCTATAACAAGCTACTCTGCCTCTAGTGAAAGTTGAAAACCTTCATTTTTTTTCTTTTTTGAGATGGTGTCTCACCCTGTTGCCCAGGCTCTAGTGCAGTGGCGCTGGGTCTCTCCCACAGCCCTTCTTTAGCGTATCTGTTTGGACTGACTGCTCATTTCATAGAGAGGGCTGTGTCTTGCCCCAGCCTATCTGCCATGTCTAAGGCAGCTGTGGGGTCAGAATCTGCAGCTCCCAGCCCCCAGCCCTACAACAGTAGGAGAGGCTGGACCCCACATATTTGAAGTCCCACCGGGCTGGTGCGAGTGGGCTCCCAAGTCCAGGACTGCTCTGCAGTCTGTGGGGCTCATGCGCCAGCACTGAGCCCACCTGATGTGCTCCGGTTGCTCACCTTTGGGCCCGTGTTGCCTCTCAGGCATTCGGCTGACCCTGAGGGCCTCTCCCTCATCTTGACCACCAGCTACGGGCTCTGACTTAGAGGTTCCCAGAACCTTAGACCATTTGGCCCAACCCCCCATTTCTCAGCTGAGGAAACTGAGACCAAAGAGGAGAAGCAACTTTCTGAAGGACCCCCAGCAAGTCACAGGCAGAACTGGGCCTAGGAGCCTCTTCCCAACAGAAGCCTTCCCTGTCCCCTGAGCCTTCTTTAGTGCCTCATTAACTTCCCTGTAAGGAGACTGCCCTGCCGAGGCGGGAAACAGTGCTGTCCAGCCAAGATTTTGCCACTGCACTCCAGCCTGGGCAACAGAGCGAGACTCCATCTCAAGAAATAAAAATATTTTTAATAATGTATCACACTTATCCCAACAGATTGAAAATACTACCATTTCAACATGAAAGCAATATAAGAAAAATTGTTGAGACATTTTATATAGGTTATAACAAGGCCTCAAAAACCATCAGGGTAGCTTACATATGTAGCACATTTCAATTTGGAAAGTGAAATTTGCATTGAAAATATCTGATCTGCACTTAGACTCATAAAATATACAGTTGACGAAGCAGACTCACATGGCCAAGTGATTCTAAACATACTTAAATGCTTCCTAATAACGGAATCAAGTTTTTAAATCTGCATTTTAATAAAAATTAAACATAAAATATTCAGTGTCTCAGCTATGATGGACACACTTCAAGTGCGGATCAGCAAACTGTGTGAGTGTAACCAGACTGGCCAGTGCAGGCTACACAGCTGCAGCTCAAACAGCACAGCTGCAGGTCAAACAGGCCAGTCTCTCTGCGCAGGGGAACAGTCAGAGCAAGCAGGAGACGGGGAAAACGGGCACTACCCTCATGAGAACAAAGGACCCACAACAGGAATCCTGCACTCACCCCCTGCCAAAGACACCAACAGCCTCACGACGCAGCTTCAGAAAAGGGAGGGGCATTCAAGAACTTAGAAAAGCACCTCTGGAAAATGCTCACTTTAAAACTTTGCATACAACTTTACATTTTAATTACAAAGTTGTTAACATCCGTTTTCTTGTTTATTCTTAATTAACACTGTGAAAGTAAACACAGCTTTTATTCTTACTCCTATAGTTACTGTGTTGTAAGTTCACCTATGCAAACAAGCTGTTGCAACTGAAATTTTCTTTCTTTTTTTTTTTGAGACGGAGTCTTGCTCTGTCGCCCGGGCTGGAGTGCAGTGGCGCGATCTCGGCTCACTGCAAGCTCCGCCTCCCGGGTTCACGCCATTCTCCTTCCTCAGCCTCTCCCAGTAGCTGGGACTACAGGCGCCCGCCACCACGCCCGGCTAATTTTTTGTATTTTTAGTAGAGACGGGGTTTCACCGTGGTCTCGATCTCCTGACCTCGTGATCCGCCCGCCTCGGCCTCCCAAAGTGCTGGGATTACAAGCCTGAGCCACCGCGCCCGGCTGCAGCTGAAATTTTCTGAGAACAAATTCCAAGCTCTTTCCATTAACACAAACTATATGAAGTTTAGTTCTTTAATTTCCATTGGTTAAAGACCAGAATGTGTGAAACATGCATTATCAGATTAGGAAAACAAAACAAGCATCGGAAAAATGTTTTTCAAAATAGCATTTACTAAAATCTATGATAGAAACTAGCTCTAAAACTTCCTGTTTCAAAATTTCACTGTGTGTCCACTAAGTTCGTTTTTCTGGCTGTGGACAGCAGGCCCACCCCACGCCGCAGGCCCACCCCACGCCACAGACCCACCACTGTCCCATGAACAGGCCCGCTGAGAGCTGCGGCCACGCCCAGGGCTTCCTGCTCTGTGCTCGGCTGCCTGATCCAACCTGCCAGTGCTTTGCTTTCTCTGTATGTAGAAACTAAAACCAGGAGCCCAAGTTTACAAAAAGCAGATTTTTATTAAATACAAGTACAAATGTGTTTCATTTTCTAATAAATCTCTTCCACAAATCACCTTGCTTTTTCGCCCCTCAAGCGATCATTTTTACACAACGCTGTCTGACCATTTTGGCTTCTGCCAAGGTTAGCTTCTGTTCACAGGCTGAGTGTGACTTCTTCTTCCAATCTCCTCCTAGTCTGGCCTTCCAAAACAATGCTCACCATTCTTTCACACTGACTTTAGTTTTGAAAAGAAAAGTTACCTTACAAAGTAGTATGTATAACTCTGTAATATGTAAAGTGAGGCAATGATAGAACCAGTTTTAAAAATAACCTTCCTATGATGATTTTCATTTGCATCCACCTGCTTATTACTAAGAATCTTTTTACATGTTTACTGCACACCCTGATTTCTCTTCTGTGAAAAACTTTTGAGTATCATCATACCCTCCAACTTCTCCTCTCACCTATATTGAAAAGGGCCTGCTCTTTATCCTAAAATCTACATTAGGTAATTTTCAGAACATTCCTTCGATCACCAAATTTTTGAGATCCTTGTGCTAGATTTCACTGTCTTAATAAGAAAACCAATAATCACCCATTAAAATACAATACAGGCCAGGCGCCGTGGCTCACGCCTGCAATCCCAACACTTCGGGAGGCCAAGGCAGGTGGATCACCTGAGGTCGGGAGTTTCAGACCAGCCTGACAAATATGGTGAAACCCCATCTCTACTAAAAACACAAAAATCAGCCAGGTGTGGTTGCAGATGCCTGTAGTCCCAGCTACTCGGGAGGCTGAGGCATGAGAATTGCTTGAACCCAGGAGGCGGTGGTTGCAGTGAGCCAAGGTCGTGACACTGCACTCCAGCCTGGGCAGTAGAGCGAGACTCCGTCTCAACAACAACAACAACAACAAAATTAGTAAGTAAGTAAATAGGCTGGGCGTGGTGGCTCATGCCTGTAATCCCAACAACTTGGCAGGCTGAGGCAGGTGGATCACCTGAGGTCGGGAGTTCAAGACCAGCTGACCAAGATAAAGAAATCCCGTCTCTACTAAAACTACAAAATTAGCCGGGCATAGTGGCACACGCCTGTAATCCCAGCTGAGGTAGGAGAATCACTTGAACCTGGGAGGCGGAAGTTCCGGTGAAACGAGATCGTGCCATTGCACTCCAGCCTGGGCAACAAGAGCTAAACTTTTATCTCAAAAAAAAAAAAAAGTAAATAAATAAAATACAGTACAATACAGCTACTACGATTTACCTACGAAGCGGTCGTATTAGCTGAACCAGAGGCAAACACTGTTTCCCAGAAGACTCACAGATCCCTGTATTAATAAGGTCTTTATCCAATGGAGTCCTGCTTCTATGAAATGTTGAAGCATTCGCTTCCTGTTGATCAAGTTCTTTTTCCTTCTGTGCTTCTTTTTTGGCTTCAATGTCCTGTAATTCATAAACAGAAATTGTTTACAAGTGATCTCATTAGCAGGGGTGAAGGCACACAGGCTGGCTGGGCCCTGACCCCAATGCCAAGCTATCCCAGCCTCTGTGTGCTAATGCACACACCTACCTACAGGCCCTCACCTGCCCTGTTGGAAACCCCAACTCAGTTGTGCAGATTCAAACAGTGTCTTCTTTTTACAGATCCAAGGTCCAGGCTGCCTCTGCTGATGCTTTCCAGCCTCCTTCTGTGAAGTCCCTAAAATCCTTAACCCTGCTACTGGCTCTCACAAAACCCAATGTGATCTGCCCCACACATGCAGCATCCAGCTGCTTTGTAAGGACAAGAAGCTGGAATTCTCACACACACTGGTTCAAATGTAAATGGCAAAGCCACTTGGGGAAACTATGAACACACACTGACCCCAGGACCTAACAAATTCCACTCCAAGTGTTTACCCAAAGGAAGAACATATGTTCACTAAAGTAGTTGTACACAGCACAATCGTGGCAGCTCTACACAGCCAAAAACCAGAAAGCCTGGGTGCTGTGGCTCACGCTTGTAATCCCAACACTTTGGGAGGCCAGGATGGGGGGATCACTTGAGCCCAGGAGTTCGAGACCAGCCTGTGCAACACAGTGAAACCTTGTCTCTACAAAAAAAACAAAAAGACTAGCCGGGCATCGTGACATGGCTGTGGTCCCTGCAACACAGAAGGCTGAGGTGGGAGGATCACTGGAGCCTATGAGGACAAGGCTGCAGTGAGCCAACATCAGGTCACTGCATCCAGCCTGGGTGACAAAGCAAGTCACTTTCTCAAAAAAAAAAAAAAAAGAAAACAAAAACCAAAAGCAAATAAACGTCCTTCATAGGAGAATGAACTGCAAATGATGCTCTGGAGCCTTTGCAGCAAGGGCAAAAGTGGGGCGCTGCTGCCCTGGGCGGAATGGAATGCTCATTGTCAGTATCCTGTGCCCCGCTGTCCCACAGCTGAAGCAACAACAGGATGGCAGACAACATTTGGCTAAAGGAGAAAAGATATTTATTCCTAGTGAAACCAGATTAACTTTTTTTTTTTTTGTCATGGTTAAACAAAAGTAAAAGCAAACAACTAGGTGGAAGTGAACAAATACTTGGGATTTGAAAGGAAACTAAAGTAAAGCCATGGTAATTAAATCACTGAATTAACACCGAGATTTTAGCACAAGACATCGCCTTCTGCTGATAGGAAAGACCAGTTAAGAAGCTCAAAGAGCACGTTTACGTGAAAGATCTAGGATCTTAAATTCATGGAATAAAAATAATTAAATGAGGAAAAGTGAAAGAAAAAAAAAATAAAGAACAGTTCCCAGGCTAGAAAACTGAGCATAAAAAAGGAAGTGAAGAAAAGATAAAGAGTGGGCGAGCTCTGGGACCTAGTTCTCTGTACAGAGCACCACATGTGCTGCAGTCACACGATTCAGTGAAATGCACATAATGCAACAGGTATTCGACACAGAGGCGCTTCCCCAAAGCGTTCCCGGTCTGCACCAGCCCTCACCTCAGCGTGCCTCTCTGCACAGCCAGCTCCAGCAGGATGGCCAGGGCCAAGTGCTGGTCCTGCAGGGGGATGCTTCTGGCCCTTTGGTGCCTGGCGTTCCGTGAATATCCCTGAAATGAAGCAGTGGATGCAGGAACAAAGCGACCCCCAGAAAGACAGCATGCTTACAATCACACTAACACGTTTACTACACGCTCCCTCCCAAGGAAGGCTGTATTTTTAATATTCAGAATCAAGTTTCTGAGACTTGCTATTCAAATTTATTCACAGATTTTTAAAGTATACAATTAGCTTACAGAAATATACTTTATTTAAATTATTCATTCAGATACTATATTACAGTACATGACAGACTCCAAGTGTGTGAAGCATAAAGTAATTTATCTCATTATCCAAAACATGAGTAGAAGAATATGTAGCTATCTTTTCCACTTTCAATGACATGTAAGACTATACCAGTATCAACATTATCCTACAGAATTAGAGAACCAATTGCCAAAACCACCTGACCATCTGGAGGCAAAATGTCTACACTAATTTCTATCTCTGATCAAAGATTACCTGGTTGCTTGTCCCATACCCAGCTGTCCAGAATTGACTTGGCCCTATATACAGGTGCAGGAGTTTCTTCTTCATCTTTTTTCTCTTTGTCATTCAGACCTTCTTTCTTTGTTCCACTTGGTTCGACACTATCATCTGCAGAATTAAAAATGTTTTAATCTGTAGCCGCTTTTCAGAATGCCATACCATTACTCAGTCTCTGCAAATGTCCCTCCCTGAAAAGTTACAACACACACCATTAACTGTATGTTTGACAACTTAAAAATAAAATATATCAATCATACCTGTAACAGATCCAGTATAATTTTCATAAACAAACCAATATATCAGCCGGGAGTGGTGGCTCATGCCTGTAATCCCAGCACTTTGGGAAGCCAAGTGGGGTGGATCACGAGGTCAGAAGATCGAGACCATCCTGGCTAACACGGTGAAACCCCGTCTCTACTGAAAATACAAAAAATTGGCCAGGTATGATGGTGGACACCTGTAGTCCCAGCTGCTCGGGAGGCTGAGGCAGGACAATGGCGTGAACCCGGGAGGCAGAGCTTGCAGTGAGCTGAGATCGCGCCACTGCACTCCAGCCTGGGTGACAGAGCGAGACTCCGTCTGAAAAAAAAAAAAAAAAGACCAATTTATCAAATTATTTAAAGAATGTCTTCCAAAATGGTATTTCATTAACTTCCTAGCAAATTTCACAACTCAGAAACTTGTCTTTGATAGTTACCTACTTCAATTTCACACCAGTTGCTTTTATCCAGTGAGTCCCAATGCTTGTGTATCCATGGGAAAAGGGAGGGTGTAGAACAGGAGTATGATTCAAAAATCTTTTAACTCTTTACAAGGCCCTACTCCACTGCCAACTGGGAAGCACTGCTATGCAGGGGCACTGTCACTGATAGCATAATTCAAGAGCACTGGGACACAAAGGAAAAGCTGAGAAAAATGACTTTAGGCCACTGACAATGTCAAGTTTCAGTCAAAAACAACTGTCATAAAACTCCTTACATAGTAAGCGAAGAGAAGAGAGAACTAACCTTAACCTTGAAGTGTAAGCACGTTCCATCATAGAGGGCTGTGACTGAATGTCTAAACAATATAATTAGAAAAATGTATCTCAATGGGTGAAAGACATGATATCCCATCCAGATTACAAATAATGAGTATCTAAAAATCTCGAAGGAAACAGTTCCTCTGTTTACAACATTTCTGACACCAAATGCATGCACTTTTGCACCAAACGATTCTCCAGTTCTCTGCGACACCCAGCTGTGTGTCCCACAGTGCAATTCAATTCTGAAACTAACTACCTAGAATTAGCACAGACCCCACAGGTTCATAACAGGACAGAAAAGGTGAATGCTGAAAAAAATATCCAAAGAACTAATGGCTGAAAACTTCCTAAGTTCAGCAAATGACATAAACCTGGGCAGATTGAAGAATCTGCACAAAGCCCACAAAAGATAAATCCAAAGGAAGCCATGACGAGGCACATCATAATCCACTGCTAAACACTAAGGACAAAACCTTTTGAAAAGTGCTACACAAAGTAGATGTAGAAGAATGTGTTGTGTGGCCTGAAATTAAGGCTAAATATTATGTGCTGCCTTGACGTCGGTAAAATCAAGAAGGCCTCAAATGGCCTAACCACAAGTCTCTCCCGAGCTCTGCTCCCACGGATAAGATCCCAAAGCCAAACAACCTCCTTATCGTGGAGACCCGACTCCAGCCTGCTCATCCCTGCTGGCCCAGAGTTATTCAAACATGCCAATCACATCTTCCCGTGGGAAGCAAGGTCATCTCACCCTCCTGTTACTATAAAATGTGCCTCCCACAGCCCCTAGTGGTTCACTCTGTTCCCAAGTGCAGCCCCCGTGTGGCATTCAGTGTCCCCCACCCCCAGGGCTGTGAGCATGCGTGACTAATAAACTGCTATTTCATCTGTCTAGTGTCGGTGTCCTATGTTCAGCCATCCCATATCCCTGGGGCAGGAATCTTCTAGGGTTATAAACAGAACTTTAGGCCGGGCGCGGTGGCTCACGCTTGTAAATCCCAGCACTTTGGGAGGCTGAGGCGGGCGGATCACGAGGTCAGGAGATCGAGACCACGGTGAAACCCCCTCTCTACTAAAAATACAAAAAATTAGCCGGGCGTGGTGGCGGGCGCCTGTAGTCCCAGCTACTCGGAGAGGCTGAGGCAGGAGAATGGCGTGAACCCGGGAGACGGAGCTTGCAGTGAGCCGAGATCGCGCCACTGCACTCCAGCCTGGGTGACAGAGCGAGACTCCGTCTCAAAAAAATAAATAAATAAATAAATAAATAAACAGAACTTTAATCAACCTCTCCTTGGTTATTTTACTGGTTCCATGATACAGCTTTTTCTGTGCAAAAGATCTGAACAGAAACTTCACAGAGGATACAAGACTGGCAAACAAGAACATGATATTCAGCATCGTTAGCCATTTCAGAAGTGTAAATTAGAACTACAATGAGATCCCACTAGACTTGTTAGAATGGCTCAACTAAAAAACACTGATAACACCAAGTGCTAACAAAGACACAGCAACAGAAACGTGACAGTTTGCCAGTGGGAATGCAAACTAAAACAGCCACTTCGGAAAACAGTTCAGCACATGACCCAACTTTCACTCCGCTAGATCTCTGCCTAGGGAAATGGAAAATATATTCATAAAATCTGTACAGAAATCTCACAGCAGGATCACAATTGGGAAAGAAAAATGGAAACAACCACAAGGTCCTATGGAAACAACCACAAGCAGAATGGATAAACACCATGTGGTACATCCAAATGATGAAATACTAATCAGCAATAAAAACAACTATTAATACACAGAACGGCAGATAAATCTCAAACATAACTGGGAGTAAATGAAGATGGTTTCAAAACGTTAAAGTATGGTTCCACTTACATGACGTTCTCAAAAAGAATACCCTACACTGATGGAGAACAGATTGGTGGTTGCCAGGGTACGAGGCCAGGGAACGTGATAAAAAGGAGAAGCACAAGGGAGCTTTTGGGGTGATGAAACTTCTCCATCCTGATGATGATGGGGGTTACGTGACTCTACAAAGGTCAAAATTTACTGAACTAGATACCACAATAAAATAAATTTCATATAAGTTTTTTAATAAAAAAAAGTGTTGGCTGGGTGCAGTGGCTCACACCTGTAATCCTAGCACTTTGGGAGGCTGAGGCGGGCAGATCACAAGGTCAGGAGTTCGAGACCAGCCTGGCCAACATGGTTAAACCCTGTCTCTACTAAAAATACAAAAATTAGCCAGGTTTGGTGGCACACACCTATAATCCCAGCTACTTGGGAGGCTGAGGCAGGAGAATGGCTTCAACCTGGAAGGTGGAGGTTGCAGTGAGCCAAAATCACGCCACTGCACTCCAGCCTGGACCACCAAATGAGACTTCATCTCAAAAAAAAACAAAAAAACAAAATATCTAGGTCCAGGGAGGACAGCTGGAATACAGTCTGCTGAATCATGTCAGAGCAGAGAGCTGGGTCTGGAGGGCTGGAGTAGGGTATGGCCCCACTCCAGGAAGGAACTAGGAAACGCATCCTGGGTGAAGCAAGAGCAGAGTCCCATTCTGCAACAGGTGAGCATTTATCCCGATCTGAGAAACTACATGCAAATTTATAAGTCTCAGCCTCTTATTTTCCTGAACAACATGGAAAATGAGAGAACAAACAATTCAGAAGGTGAAGACATGAAATACATTTAATTCAGAAATCATACACAGAAAGGTAGGAAATGAATGGGGGAAAAAAGCAGCTAATGGAAAGTGAAAATGGGCCAGATGCGGTGGCTCATGCCTGTAATCCTACCACGTTGGGAGGCCGAGGCAGGCGGATCACTTGAGGTCACGAGTTTGAGACCAGGCTGGCCAACATGGTCAAACCACGTCTCTACTAAAAATACAAAAATTGGCCTGGCATGGTGGCAGCCACCTGTAATCCGAGCAGCTAGAGAGGCTGAGGCAGGAGAATTGCTTGAACCTGGGAGGCAGAGGTTGCAGTGAGCTGGCATCTCGCCACTGGACTCCAGCACATGCAACAGAGCAAGACTCCGTCTCAAACAAAACAAAACAAAACAAAACAAAAACAGTGAAAATAACCTAACATGTGCTATACAAAGCATCTGGCCTAACAACAATACATTACCCTTGTAAATCTTTACAAACAACCTTGAAGGAGGCAGGCTTTGTTGTCTCCAGTTTACCAAGGTAGACACCTCGGGTCACAGAATACAGAGTAGAACCCAGCCAAGAACACAGCTCAGGTGACAACACAGGTGCCGGCTCTAGATGCCAGACTCTGCCCTACGTGTGTGTGTGTGTGTGGTCACTAACCACAGCCCACTGGCCAAACCCAGCCCACAGCCTCTTTGTGTATGGTCTGAACGCAGAGAAAGCATTTTACTTTTGTTGTTCTTTTGAGACAGAGTCTTGGCTCACCACAACCTCTGCCTCCCAGGCTCAAGCGATTCTCCCAAGTTCAAGTGATTCTCGTGCCTCAGCCTCCGAGGAGCTGGGATTACAGGCGTGCATCACTATGCCCGGCTAATTTTTTGTTTTTAGTAGAGATGGGGTTTCACCATGTTGGCCTGGCTAATCTTGAACTCCTGACCTCAGGTGATCGCCTGCCTCGGCCTCCCAAAGTGCTGGGATTACAGGTGTGAGCCACCGCACCCGGCCATCGTATTTTATATTTTTTAATGATTGAAAAACAATCAAAAGAAAAACAGTATTTTGTGACTTGCAAACATTCTGTGAACTTCATCTTTTGGCGTCCATAAATAAAGTTTACAGAATGAACGTCCCCTGCCCGCTGACATACTATTGTCTGTGGCTACTTTGGCACTGCAGCTGCAAGGTCCCATGGCTACGACAGAGACCACAGGGTCCATTGAGACAAAGTATTTACTACCTGGCCCTTTAGAGAAAGTAGGCCACCCCTACCCTACATCTGGCTATAAATCTTACACATTAAAAAAATGCAAAATTCTTAATTTTAAACTCAGTACACTGCAACACTGCTCATCTCCCTTCTTCAAGATGAAAAGCTTCGACAGTCACCAGGAAGCAGACGAGAACCCTAAGTACACCTCAAGTGTTATTCTCAGGAGCATAAATTACAACACTTTACAACAGCAAAAGCAGGATGAAGTCACTGGAGGTCATGAAAACCACCAAGAGTAATTAGCACCGCCAGCTCAAAGAGCACACCACATCAGCTTCAAAGCTGTCTACTCTTCCTTTCACTACTGTAGGGTTCAAAGCACACATAGAGAAAATAGAACACATACTGCCCAAACACATTTCTTATAGAATGCTGGAGAGAAGGGAAGCGAGACCTCCCACTGGCCAGGTGTGGTGGCTCATGCCTGTAATCCCAGCACTTTGGGAGGCCGAGGCAGGTGGATCACGAGGTCAGGAGTTCGAGACCAGCCTGACCAACATGGTGAAACCTGGTCTCTACTAAAAATTCAAAAATTAGCCAGGCGTGCTGGCACGCACCTGTAATCCTGGCTACTCAGGAGGCTAAGGCAGAGGATCGCTTGAACCTGAAAGGCGGAGGCTAGTGGTGGCGGGCACCTGTAATGCCAGCTATTTGGGAGGCTGAGGCAGGAGAACTGCTTGAACCCGGGAGGCAGAGGTTGCAGTGAGCCAAAATGACACCACTGCACTCCAGCCTGGGCAACAGTGCAAGACCCTGTATCAGAAAATAAAATAAAATATTCGTAGTCTTAATAATGGAAAATAAAAATTTACTGAACACCAAAACATCTCCCTAACAACCCCAATCAGTTGGGATCTACATAAAGAACAATATGCTCTGCTTTCCAACCATGATTTTTAAAAGAACAAAGGACAAAAAAATTCACCAAATGTGGTCCGGGCACAGTGGCTCACACCTGTAATCCCAGCACTTTGGGAGGCCGTGGCGGGTGGATCATGAGGTCAAGAGTTCAAGACCAGCCTGGCCAATATGGTAAAACTCCGTCTCTACTAAAAATACAAAAATTAGCTGGCAGTGGTGGAGGCCTGTAATCCTAGCTACTCAGGAAGCTAAGGCAGAGAACTGCTTGAACCCAGAAAGCGGACGTTGCAGTGAGCCAAGATCATGCCACCGCACTCCAGCCTGAGCAACAGAGCAAGACTCCCTCTGGAGAGGAAAAAAACAAAAAAAAATTCACGAAATATAAGAAATAAAATAAATACTTTGGATTTTTCCATGTACTTAGTTTTTCTTAGAGCATTTTTTAGAACTATTGTTTCACAAAAAATACTTTGGGAAACGTTTTAATTTATTAACAAATACCGGAGGACTAGGAAGAAGAGATTAAAACTTTTCAAAATATACAGAATGAATTACTGATACGTGCAAAAAAAAAAAAAGGGTTGCTGACTCCTGTCATGGAAGGCACTGTCATATGGACACTCTTAGCCTCAGCATCCGGAGGTCCAGAAAGGGAAAATTTCAAGTCAGAGAGAATTCAATATATACCATGTATTTGGAACCTTCAGCCCTTAAGATCCCAACATTATGACCTCAGTTTCAACACAATTGTCCTTAGTCCTTGTATTGGTACAAATACAAAACAAACAGCTCAACTGAACTAACTCGTCTCTCCAGAAACAAACATAAAACCTCATAAAAAGAGTGAGTTTCTATAGACCATAATTACTGCAACTTACTTCTCCAATTTTCCCCTCCACAGTTAACTAAACAGCTCAAAAACTATCAGTAACAAACAACAGTCACCATGATATGGTTAGGAGTGTGGCAGATTTCTTAACCACTAATAATAGGAAAAAAATTTTGCCTATTAATAAATCTCAAGTTTCGGCCAGGCGCGGTGGCTCACGCTTGTAATCCCAGCACTTTGGGAGGCCAAGGCGGGCGGATCACAAGGTCAGGAGCTCGAGACCATGGTGAAACCCCGTCTCTACTAAAAATACAAAAAAATTAGCCGGGCGTGGTGGCGGGCGCCTGTAGTCCCAGCTACTCGGACAGGCTGAGGCAGGAGAATGGCGTGAACCCGGGAGGCGGAGCTTGCAGTGAGCCGAGATCGCGCCACTGCACTCCAGCCTGGGCGACAGAGCGAGACTCTGTCTCAAAAATATAAAATAAAAATAAAATAAAATAAATCTCAAGTTTCGTGCACTTGCAAGAAACTAATTAAAAGGCAGCCGTGCACAATCTACAAAAACAGCCATAAAGACTGTTACATTTTAAGTTACAGGAAATAAACCTGCTCCTCTAACTCAGCAAGATACAACTGACTTCGCCTTACATACCCTGAAAAAAGCCTTACACGAGAAATTTAAACATGGGAGCAGAAACACACCAACAAAAACACATGCCAAACCCCACCTGTATATCTGTTTTCAACCATTTGGAGTCAAGGCGAGCCTGGGCAGCCAAACAGAAAGATTCAGAGGGCATCTTTTCTCCAGCTTCCTCCCAGGT
The DNA here is from genome assembly GCF_009828535.3 of Hylobates moloch. Lineage (NCBI taxonomy): Eukaryota > Metazoa > Chordata > Mammalia > Primates > Hylobatidae > Hylobates > Hylobates moloch. The sequence continues at coordinate 413,399 of NW_026652284.1, forward strand.
AGGTCTCAGGCCTGCAAGTAAACATACATGTTGAAGACCTAACACTTTTTAATAGTTTACAAAGACACTCCCGAAAGGTTTAATGCAGAAAAAAAAGACAGACAGAGAACAGAAAGATGGGAGAGAAGAGCTGGGGGACGGGAGTAAAGTGGAGAGAGGGAAAGAGGGAAGAGATGGAGGGAGAGGGAGGTGGGGAAGGGAAAGCCTTTTTCCAAGGTAGACAGGGTGTGCCGGGTTTCTGCACCACGCTGGCGAGACCTTGAGGATGGACGGTCACAGGAAGCCAAATCACAATGTCATCCCCCTGCCTTCAAATCCAAAAGGTACACACACACACACACACACACACACACACACACACACACACACGATAGAAGCTCATTTTTTTGTTTGTTTTGTTTGAGACAGAGTCTCGCTCTGTCGCCCAGGCTGGAGTGCAGTGGCGCGATCTCGGCTCACTGCAAGCTCCGCCTCCCGGGTTCACGCCATTCTCCCGCCTCAGCCTCCCGAGTAGCTGGGAGCACCGGGGCTCGCCACCACGTCCGGCTAATTTCTTTTTCTATTTTTAGTAGAGACGGGGTTTCACCGTGTTAGCCAGGATGATCTCGATCTCCTGACCTCCTGATCCGCCCGCCTCGGCCTCCCAAACTGCTGGGATTACAGGCTGAGTCACCGCACCCGGCCAGGAAGCCCATCGTTTTAACGACGAATGACAGCAGCATGAAACTGCCGCTTTACCCCACAGCAGGGCGCGCGTGCGTTGAATAAATTACTCGAAAGGATCGCCTGCAGAAAAACCCACAGCCACCACCACTTAAAGAGGGAGAGAGGCCCAAGGCTACGCCGCTGGCGGTCCGCGCAAGCCCCGGTGCGGCCGCGGCGCCCACGCCCGCCTCCCACGCTCGGCCGCACGCCAACCCCGCACCCGCACCCGCACCGCCTCCGCCGCCGGCCTCCCCGGTGCCCCAGGCCAGGACCTGACACGTAGGGCCCGGCCGCCTCGCCCCGCCCCGCCCCGCCGGCCGGCGGACACAGCCTCCCAGCAGCCTGTGGCTCAGCCAGCGCCAGAGATCCCGGCGTCTCCGGCTGCCCGAAGGGCGGGCCGACGCGGGACTACCGCCCCGTCCCCCGCTTTGGGCCAATCGCAAGGCGGCTCCGCAGGCGCAGCCAATGGGGAAGAGGGAGCCCTTCCCCGCCTCTCCCGACTCTCCCGCTTCCCGCAATCCAGTTTATCTTCCTACTTGGAGCGCCCTGGCTGCTGCCAGGGCCAACCGCAGGCGCCGGAAGGCGGGATTTCTGCGGCACGCATGCACACCGGCACTCCCACGGGAGTCAGTTTCTCACCACCTGAATTATTTGAACTTGGCACCACTAAAAGTGGAGCGATCAGGTACAGAGTGCCTCCAGACCTGCTGCAATAGAAATCACTGACACCATCTTTTTTTTTTTTTTTTTTGAGACAGTCTCATTGCGTCGCCGAGACTGGAGTGCAGTGGCATGATATCTGCTCACTGCAACCTCCACCTCCCGGGTTTAGGTGCCTCAGCCTTACGAGTAGCTGGGATTACAGGCATCTGCCACCACACCCGGCTAATTTTTGTATTTTTAGTAGAGACGGGGTTTCATCATGTTGGCCAGGCTGGTCACGTACTCCTCACCTCTGGTGATCTGCTCGCCTCAGCCTCCCAAAGTTCTGGGATTACAGGTGTAAGTCACCCTGCCTGGCCTATTTCATATTTTAAATATTAAAAAGTAGAACCTGGCCAGGTGTGGTGGCTCACACCTGTAGTCCTAGCACTTTAGGAGGCTACAGTGAGAGGATCGCTTGAGCCTAGGAGTTCAAGACCAGCCTGGGCAACATAGCAAGACCCTGTCTATTCAAAAAATAAAATTAGCCAGGTGAGGTGGCACGTGCCTGTGGTCCCACCTACTCGGGAGGCTGAGGCAGGAGAATCTCTTGAACCTGGGAGGTGGAGGCTGCAGTGAGCCGAGATCGTGCCACTGCACTCCAGCCTGGGAGACAGAGCCAGACTTTTCTCAAAAAAAAAAAATAATAATAATAAGCAGCCGGGCGCGGTGGCTCACGCCTGTAATCCCAGCACTTTGGGAGGCTGAGGCGGGCGGATCACGAGGTCAGGAGATGGAGACCATCCTGGCTAACATGGTGAAACCCTGTCTCTACTAAAAATAGAAAAAATTAGCCAGGTGTGATGGCATGCTCCTGTAGTCCCAGCTATTCAGGAGGCTGAGACAGGAGAATCGCGTGAACCCAGAAGGCTGAGGTTGCAGTGAACCGAGATTGCGTCACTGTACTCCAGCCTGGGCGACAAAGTGAGACTCCATCTCAAAAAATAAATAAATAAAATAAATGAAATAAAATAAAAATTAAAAAATAGTAATAATAAGCTTGGGCAGTAGAGGGGCCCCCCCGGGCAGTGGCCACCTGTGGAGTGACATGGCTCTTGGCTCCCTGGCAGCCAGCTTCTGCGTCAGGCATCTTCGTTGGTGACTGCCCTTTCAGCTCTCCTGGTGTGGCCATGAGTGGTGTGGCACTGCCATGACCCATCATCTTGTCTTGAAGATGCATCCTGACTTACTTCCACACTTGCACACTGAAGAATGCAACATCGTGATTAACTTGCTAAAGGAATATCACATAAATCACAGCATTCGAAAATTTTTTGGTCATTGCAATGATCTTGATCAGGCAATGAGAAAATAAATGCTTGAAAAATGAGTACATGGAAAAGAGGACCAAGAGCAGAGAGTATGGCAATTTGATGCAAGAGACTTTTTTTTGAGATGGAGTCTTTTTTTTTTTTTTTTTTTTTGAGATGGAGTCTCGCTCTGTTGCCCAGGCTGGAGTACATTGGCGCGATCTCTGCTCACTGCAAGCTCTGCCTCCCAGGTTCACGCCATTCTCCTGCCTCAGCCTCCCATGTAGCTCGGACTACAGGCGCCCGCCACCACACCCAGCTAATTTTTGTATTTTTGGTAGTGACAGGGTTTCACCGTGTTGGCCATGGCCAGGATTGTCTCGATTTCTTGACCTTGTGATCTGCATGCCTCAGCCTCCCAAAGTGCTGGGATCACAGGTGTGAGCCACCATGCCCGGCCGCAAAAGAGACTTTTTAATTCTCCAGAGGAATCTGAAAAATAAATTGCATTTTCACTGGATGCCTTGGCTGAGAGAAGACCGAAAGACTATAGGTTGGGCCAGGCACCACAGCTCACGCCTGTAATCCCAACACTTCGGGAGGCCAAGGCAGATGGATCACCTGAGGTCAGGAGTTCGAGACCAGCCTGAGCAATATGATGAAACGCTGTCTTTACTAAAAATACAAAAATTAGAAAGACGTGGTGGTGTGGGCCTGTAATCCCAGCTGGGAGGCTGAGGTAGGAGAATCTTTTGAATCCGGGAGGCAGAGGTTGCAGTGAGCCAAGATTGCACCATTGTACTCTAGCCTGGGCGACAGAGTGAGACTGTCTCAAAAAAAAAAAAAAAAAAAAAAAAAGACGACTCTGGGTTGATACCTGAAAGAATCCTATCTTATTTGCTCTCCAGAATTCTTCTAATGGAAAGTGACTCATGAGAAATTGAACCATGGAGAAATATGAACATTTCTGATTCTGAATATTTGTTGGGCAGAGTCTTTAGTACCATTTTTCCTCCACCAACAAACGTGACTTCACCATGTTTCTTCTCTTTGCCTACAAGTTAACATCTCAGTAACTAATCTCCCTGAATAAAGGAATATGCTAAGTTAAAATAAAATAATTTATTTAAAAAATTTGTTTAAATAGGCCGGGCGCGGTGGCTCATGCCTATAATCCCAACACTTTGGGGGGCCGAGGTGGGTGAATCACGAGGTCAGGAGATTGAAACCATCCTGGCTAATACAGTGAAACCCTCTCTCTACTAAAAATACAAAATTAACCGGGCGTGGTGGCAGGCGCCTGTAATCCCAGCTACTCTCCTAGCCTCAAGCAATCCGCTGTGCTAGGCCATCCAAAGTCCTGTGATCACAAGCATCAGCCACCACATCCGGCCAATCTATTCCTTTCTGATTAATAAATTAGGCCTGGCATCGTGGCTCACGCCTGCAATCCCAGCACCTGGGGAGGCTGAGGCGGGCAGACTACCTGAGGTCGGGAGTTGGAGACCAGCCCCACAAACATGCAGAAACCCCGTCTGCACAAAAAAAAAAAGAAAAAAAAACAAAAAAATTACAAAATGAGCCGGGCATGGTGGCTCATGCCTGCAATCCCAGCCACTCGGGAAGCTGAGGCAGGAGAACCACCCAAATCCAGGAGGTGGAGGCCGTGGTGAGCCGAGACCATGCCACTGCACTCCAGCCTGGGCAACAAGAGCGAAACTCCATCTCAAAAAAAAAAAAAGAGACCAGGTTTCACCATGTTGCCCAGGTTTGGTCTGGAACTGCTAGGCTCAAGCGACCCTCCACGCTCGGCCGTCCAAAGTCCTGGGATCAAAAGTGGAGCCACCACGCCAGGCCGATCACGCCTGTAATCCCAGCACTCTGGGAGGCTGAAGTGGGTGGATCACCTGACGTCAGGAGTTGGAGACCAGCCTGGCCAACACGATGAAACACCGTCTCTAATAAAAATACAAAAAAATTAGCCGGGTGTGGCGGTGGACGCCTGTAATCCCAGCTACCCAGGAGGCTGAGGCAGGAGAATTGCTTGAACCAGGGAGGCAGAGGTTGCAGTGAGCCAAGACAGTGCCACTGCACTCCAGCCTGGGTGACAGAGTGAGACTCCATCTCAAAACAAAAAATAAATAAATAAAATAAATTGGGCCATGCACGCTGGCTCATGCATGCAATCCCAGCACCTCCAGAGGCCGAGGCAGGTGGATAACCTGAGTACGGGAGTTTGAGACCAGCCTGAACAACAGGGAGAAACCCCGTCTGTATAAAAAAAAAAAAAATTAGCCTGGCATGGTGGCGGGCGCCTGTAGTCTCAGGTACTCGGGAGGCTGAGGCAGGAGAATGGCGTGAACCCGGGAGCTTACAGTGACCCGAGATCGCGCCACTGCACTCCAGCTTGGGCGACAGTGAGACTCTGTCTCAAAAAAAAAAAAAAAAAAAAAAAAATCTTTCCACACGCTTTTTACGCGGACTTCAGAGTGGGAACGCCTCTTTTCTGAGGACCCCACCCCCAACCCTGCTGCTGAGCAGGCAGATACACCAGCGGGCAAAAGGGCCGGGTCCCGCCCTCATGGTTCTTCAAGCCGTAAGACTCAGCTGATTTCATCAACAGCTGCGATTTCAACAGGAGGAGGGCTGTGTCGTGACCCTCAAGCCCCCAAGTCAGGATGGCACGTCACCCCCAGGCCACCTGCAGCCTTACCTGCCCTGAGTCCGTGACCGCCAGGCAGTGCTGGGCCCCGACGGCCACATGCACGATCTTCTTCCCTTTCAGTCCTTCCACCACCTGCGGTTTCCACACGTGCACGTGAGAGCCGTGGCCCAACCTGAAGTAATCGCCCTTTCCCCTGAGGGAAGGCCAATGGTGGAGTGTTACAATACGGTTATGGTCTGATAATGCTATACAAGAAAACACTCATTGTCTCACATCTTTCACAGCCAGCTCAATGACATCACACACAGCACCCAAGGTCTTCGAACTTATATTCAAAATCATACACCATTAATTCAAATTAACTTATTTAATTTGAATTAAGTCAGCTGGGAAAAACCTGAATACCTTAATACATGTTTTACAATATTTAAGTTACTGTTGTAGGTTTTCGTATAAAGAGACTGAAAATAAGACTACTGCAAACACCTATCCAAAGTCCTATCTGGTATACATCTTTCTCAAAGTGCCAATGTTGGCCAATAACAGTGGTTCACACCTGTAATCCCGGCACTTTGGGAGGCCGAGGCAGGTGGATCACGAGGTCAGGAGATCAAGACCATCCTGGCTAACACAGTGAAACCCCATCTCTACTAAAAATACAAAAAAATTAGCCAGGCATGCTGGCGGGCACCTGTAGTCCCAGCTACTCGGGAGGCTGAGGCAGGAGAATGGCGTGAACCTGGGAGGCGGAGCTTGCAGTGAGCTGAGATTGTGCCACCGCATTCCAGCCTGGGCGATAGAGCGAGACTCCGTCTCAAATAAATAAATAAATAAATAGTGCCAATGTTATGACCAGAGGCAGCAAGGCCTGACACACCATCCAAGGCCAGTCCGGACACCTGCTCTTTTGTACATTAATATAATAAGCTTTTACAAGAAATACATGTTAACTTTTTCAGGATCGAAGGATTCAGAAGGCTATTTTGCTCTCATTTTATCCTTAGGCTTCAGCAGAAGAAACCCTTCCTATAAATCTCGCCCAAACAGGAAAGGTAAGTGGCCTAAAATTTTTCTAGTATCTTCAAAATGACCCAGTTACAATAGGAAATTTCTTCTTGTACTATTGTCACTAATCCCAACTCAATATCCTTTAAAGGACAAAGATGCATGCATAAGTAAAAATATGACAGGTCACAATCACGCCGGGGTGGTCCTGGGGCAAGGCCCAGGTTCCCTGCATGCGCCTGCACAAGCACACACGCTGTGACAGGGGGGACGTTTATGTACCATGTCCACACCACTCCAGACTTGGTGAGCGCCAGTAGGAGCTGAGCTCCACACTCAATCTGGCACACCCCCTGTCCATTTAGTCTCTCAATGTTCTCTCCATTAAAGAACAAAAACAAAAATCCTCCACTGTTCATTGCAAATACCATATTTTCCCTATCTTCGTGTGCATAGAAGACCCCCAGCCACCAAAATCTCTATATATTTATCTTTGTAAATCCAGCTTTTGGCAATAGCAATGTTAGTAGCAATAGTTACCAGTTCAGTCAGGTAAGTTAGTTTGAATCATACAAAATGCCAGCATTTGAACTCTTTAATCTACAAAAACAGTTTCATGTAGTTTAAACTAATGCAATTTCTAGTCTTTTCAATGGCTCTGTAATGCAACCATTATCACCAGTCTATAGGTGAGAAACCTTCAGTTCACAGAAGAGCTTTGCCCGAGGCCACACCGCCAGGAGTGTTAGGGGGATCTGGAAGTACACATCACTAAAATCTCATGCCTTTTCTCTTGTAACATGCTGCACTAAAAGCCCTGATCATTTGAATATACAATAAGAGCAATTTTGTTCAAAACATAACTTAGTTCTATATGTACGTGAAATTAGGAAATACACATCTCAGAATATATTTCTTTATGAAGTAAGCTTCATACATTATAATAATAGTTACTAAAGTTATGATCAGATATCAGCAGAATAGGGTATCTGCCACCTCTAAAGACTTCAACAACATCAGCTGTCAATCTTACTTAATACACTACAGCTCATATGCACAATAATCTTACCATATGTCCTTATCAATAGGAAGATCTTTATTTTGTCTAGAATTTTGAACTGAAATAAAAACATATTAAGCCAAAAAGTAACAAAAAAAGTCTACTAGAATGTAAGAATGTTGTCTTGGCATTTGTATCTAATTTTATAGACTGCTAGGTGGAAAAATAATCAGTCTTTGGGTCTGTGACCTTTTAAATTCAAAGGAAATGAGTTAAAAACAAAACAACCACAACAAAAAACCTTCTTCTGTAAAAGAAAGATAAAGTAAATAGACAAGGGAAGTAACACTGATTCGTTAAAAGATTATTTGACCCCATCGGAGATAGCTCGAATGACTAACAGGGCCCCAGAAACTAAATGTATATTAAGTAGATTGGACATGGTTTTCTTCCACAATTATTCTTGAGCATTGGTTCATGAAAATTGCACCAGAGCTGCCTAAGTTGAGACAATTTGAGAAAATTTTAGGCTTTTATTACATTTCTCCTTATCACAAGAAAAGACTTCTAGGGCACTTATGTAAATAATTTCTTTTAAAAAGGGCAAAATTAAAAATAAGACACATCAGGTAGAAACACAAACTCATGAAAGTTTTCATAGTATTTACTATTTTTATAGTTTACTGTTAAATCAATGCTGACTTCACATAATTTTTTAAAAGTAATTTTTCTATTTTTTTTTCTTGACCTACAACCTAATTTGTAATGAAAAATACTTTGGGCACAAGGTTGCATCATCTAATATTTGTTTTTGCTTTTTATTTATGTTAACCCATTTATGCCTGAGGCTTCAATTTTTTGAATTTTTGCAATCAGACCTTGGCAATGACCTCAAACAGTAGGATGTAAATAATTCCCACATGCTTAGCGTTCCAATAATGGAACACTAGGCATAAATTGGATAATAGAAAGTTGAAAGCCTACCCAAATCTCATGATATCGCCTGCATATAGAAAAGCTTAATAAACCTGATGTGTTTAGTAAGACAAAGAAAAGTTGTTCTTTATGAATTCAGAAACAATATATTTATATATACATTTGAGACAGGATCTCAGTCTGTCGCCCAGGCTGGAGTGCTTTGGCGCAATCTCAGCTCACCACAACCCCCGCCTCCAAGGATCGAGCAATTCTCCTGCCTCAGCCTCCCAAGTAGCTGGGATTACAGGCATGCTTTTGTATTTTTTGGTAGAGATGGGGTTTCACCATGTTGACCAGACTATTCTTGAAACTGAACTCAAGTGATCTGCCCCACTCAGCCTCTCACAGTGTTGGGATTACAGGCGTGAGCCACTGTGCCCAGTTAACAATATTCTAAATATATCCTATTTTTAACATGTACACACTCAATATGTTTGAAAGAGGCATTTTAAAAGAATTATATGTTGATAACGAGGTACTTAGGTTTCTTTTCTTACTTTTCACTACAAGGCTATATCCTCTTAGCAGAGTGTTGGAATTCCTTGAACTCTAAAAATACTAAAATATGTGACATACAACAGGTTACTAAAATTGTTTTACATCACTACATATTTTTATCCAGTCATAATATGTCTCAACTATTGTTATAAGGTTTTGGAGCCTGTTTGACCGTTTATGATTTTGTTTTATTTGGTTTACTTTCTAGTACTTCCATGAAAGAAAAAAAAATGGGTTGCAAAAATGTTCATTCCCAAGCCAGTCACAAAAAAGACAAATACTGTGTAATTCCACTACAGGAGATTCCTAGAGTAGTAAAATTTATAGAGACCCAAACCAGAATGGTGGTTGACAGAGACTAAAGAGAGAGAAGATACAAATACAAATTACTAGGAGTAAGGGTAATCTGGCTGCATCGACTGTCAACTGATATCAGAGTTGATTTCACTGCTCTGAATTACCATGAAAAAACAGCCCTCCCTGTCCCTGATCCAAGTACATCCCCTCTCAAGTTGGTGTGGGGCAACAAGGGCATCCTTCCAAATTAGAGCATCTTTCTTCTATGAAGGATTTAGCATGGGTTTCTGGAACCTCACAGAGGTTAAGATAAATTTCAAATAAGTTATCTTAGTCCACTTGGGCTGATATAACAAAATACCATAAACTGGGTATCTTATAGACAACAGAAATGTATTTCTCACAGCTCTGGAGGCAGGAAAGTCCAAATTCAAGGAACAGGCAGATTCAATGCTTGTTGAGTGCCATTTTCTGGTTCATAAATGGCACTTTCCAGCTGTGTCTTCCATAGTGGAAGGGGTGAGGCAGCGCTGTGTGGCCTCTTTTATAAGGGCACAATCCCATTCATAAGGCTTCCACCCTCGGGACATCATCATCCCCCAAAAACCCTACTAACTGATAACATCACATTAGGAATTAGGATTTCAACATATGAATTTGAGGGAGACACAAATATGCAAACCATAGCACAACTGCCCAGAAATAAGTATAAAGCAGAAAGAAGAGCTCCTCGGGGCCAAATGACATAAGAAAATTCTTCGGCCGGGCGCAGTGACTCACGCTTGTAATCCCAGCACTTTGGGAGGCCGAGGCGGGCGGATCACAAGGTCAGGAGATCGAGACCGTGGTGAAACCCCGTCTCTACTAAAAAATACAAAAAAATTAGCCGGGTGTGGTGGCGGGCGCCTGTAGTCCCAGCTACTCAGAGAGGCTGAGGCAGGAGAATGGCGTGAACCCGGGAGGTGGAGCTTGCAATGAGCCGAGATTGCGCCACTGCACTCCAGCCTGGGCGACAGAGTGAGACTCCGTCTCAAGAAAAAAAAAAAAAGAAAAAGAAAATTCTTCATGAGCAGATGGGCCTTGAATGGAATGAAAGGGAGAAGGTACATACAAGGAATACGTAGGGAATTCCATGAAGGGAAATGTCCCACTGATGAAACCAGTGTCAGGAAAACTCAAACTACCAGATCCTTGATTTTCAGGATTTTATCACTTTTAGTTTAAATAACTTTTGGTGACCCTTTCCTCTGCAAGTATTTGTAACTAAGAAATTTGAAACCATTCGTTTCTAAAATTCTGTGAAAAACTTTTTAAAAAGAAGGCTAAAGAAACAGATTGGTTTCTATAAAATGATGATTCAACATTGCCTCTTGAAATTAAAACTTTGGATCCTAGATTCAGATACATTTGAATTTGAACCACAAGTCTCATTTCTTCCTGGTAGACTTGGTTATGGGGCTTAATAATTGTGGGAACCTGGTAGTGAGGTTCCAAAGGATCCTCATGAAGTTCAATTGAGACACTGTATATAATATGCTTAGCAGAGCACATATAGAGCCCAACCATTTATTCTAGTCATTATAATTTCTGATATATTTTTTAAAACTATTAAAAGGGGACATGCTTTTTTAAAACAGAACAAGAATTATTTAATAAACGAAAACTGAATAGATTTTTGGGAAAATACTTTAGAAGTTCACCTCACCCTATACTAAAATAGAAAATGCATCTTGATTTTACAGTTAAATGTAAAAATAAAGCCACAGACAAAGCAGTAAAAACTCAGCACTGAATAATTTATCAAATATTTGGAAGGAGAGAACTTTCTATATATAAAAGCATTGGAAAATAGAAGTCCTTATTCACGGCTGGTGAGAATGTAAATATTTTGTTTTTCTCAGAAACATTTTTGCAATGCATGTTAAAAAACCTTAAAAATGTTCATGCTCTTTGAGTCAGTAAATGAGTCTATTTAAGCAAATACTTAAATACTAATGAAGCCATAAAAAATCTGCACGATGACTCTTACAAAAAAATGTTCATGCCAGTATTGTTCACATAAGGAAACAAAGAAAAATGCTGGAAGTGACCTAAATGTCCAACAATAAGGGAACAGTAAATAAAATGCAATATATCCACATTATCTAATATCAACAACCAAGTAAAATTGCATTTACCAGTTTAATAACATTAGAAAGCTTTATTTTTCAGCATTAAGTGGAAAAAGGCAGGATACAAAATCATAGAGTTAGTTTGTAACTATAAAGCATTATGCAGAGAAAATGGGAAGACATTAAAATAATGTCTTTATTTCTTGAATAATAAGATATCTTTATATACATTATTTTATTTATAATTTTTAGCACTTAAATATTTTCTATAACAAACAGTGGGAAAAGATACTAAATAAAGATAATTTGGGAGCTCAGAAAACCATACTCTCACCAGGTGTGGTGGCTCATGCCTGAAATCCAGACACTTTGGTAGGCCAAGGTGGAAGGGTTGCTTGAGCTCAGGAGTTCAAGACCAGTCTGGGCAACATAGTGAGACCTCATCTCTATGAAATATATATATTTTTAAATTATCTGGATGTGGTGGCATACACTTGGGTCCTGGGAGGCTGAGGTGCGAGGAATACATGAGCCTGGGAGGTTGAGGCTGCAGTGAGCTATAACCGCACCACTGCTCTATAGCCTGGGTGACAGAGCGAGACTGTCTCCAAAAAAAAAAAAAAAAGAAAGAAAGAAAAGAATACCCCAAAGTATGGTGCTGTGGCATGCTGAGTACTTTGAACTAAGGATACTGGAATGCCTTCAGAAGCATGGTCTCTCCCTGAACTTCTGCTACCCTCCTGTCTCTTGCCCCTCTTTCATTTCCAGGGCAAGACATAAAAACTAGAATTCCTGTTCCAAAGTGATAGAAACTAGAATCCCTCTCCCTCAAAGTACACATAAAACTTAGAAATATTACTCCAACCTTCCCCTTCCTATCTGGGTAAGAGCTGGCCATAAAAAATTATCTGACCTACCTTGTCTGAAAGTAAGTTATAAGAACCTCATTCCAGAGGAGGTCGTGCCCTATACCCAAGAGGAAGGATAGTTACACAGGAAGGCCAAGTAAAATCTGAACAAATGTATCTTGTTGCAATGTCCCTTCCAAAATTAATGTTCAAATTTAATTGCTGTTGTAATGATACTCAGAAGGTGAGACCTTTTAAGAGGTTCCTGGATCATGATGGCCCTGCCCTATGAACGGATTAATGCTGTTATTGTGGGAGTGGATTAGTTATCACAGAAGTGGGTTTCTGATAAATCAAATGAATTCGGCCCCCTTCCTCCCTCTGTCTTGTACGCTTGCTTGTCTTCTGCCTTCCACTGTCAGGGGACTAAGCACGAAAGTCTTCACCAGATGAAGCCCCTTGATCTTGGACTTCCCAGCCTCCAGAAATGTGAGAAATACATTTATTTAAAAACTACCCAGAGGCCGGCTATAGTGGCTCACACCTATAATTCCAACACTTTAGGAGGCAGAAGTGGAAGGATTGTTTGAGCTCAGGAGTTCAAAGCCAGCCTGGGCAAAATAATGAAACCTCATCTCTTAAAAACAAATAGGCCAGGCATGGTGGCTTATGCCTGTAATCCCAGCACTTCTGGAAGCCGAGGTGGGCAGATCACTTGAGGTCAGGGGTTCGAGACCTGCCTGGCCAACATGGCGAAATCCCGTCTCTACTAAAAATACAAAAATTAGCTGGACGTGGTGACAAGCGCCTGTAATCCCAGCTACTCAGGAGGGTGAGGTAGGATAATCGCTTGAACCCAGGAGGCAGAGGTTGCAGTGAGCCGAGGTCATGCCACTGCACTCCAGCCTGGGTGACAGAGTGAGCCTCTGTCTCAAAACAAGCAAACAAACAAACAAATGAACAAATAAACAAAATCAAACGAAAACCCAAACTGTTGTAGTGTTCCATTATAGCAACAGAAAATGTATTAAGACACTGGCTTTCTCCACCTCAGTTTATTCCTATTAGATCATATGCTTTCTGTCCAGTCAGAATTCTATAAGGCCGTCCATTCTTCATCAAACCTAAGCATAAAAATGGACAATTTTCCCTAGGTCTTTGAGTCTTCATTTTGGAAGGGACTCATGTCACATAAAACTTTGATTAAACAAATTTTTATGCTTCTCCCTTGTTAACGTGTCTTTTTCACAGGAGTGTTAGCACACCTTTCTGTTCCTAAAATGACATGAGAATTAATATTTTTTCAACTGCAGTAAAATATATGTGACATAAAATTTACCATTGCAACCATTTTTAAGTTTCCAGTTCAGTGGCATTAAGAATATTTACACTGTTGTGCAGCCGCCACCACCATTCACCTCCAGAATGTTTTTCATCTTCTGAAACTGAAACCCTGCATCTATTAAACAATAATTCCCATTCTTCCCTCTCCTTAGCCTCTGGCAACCACCATTCTAGTTTTGGTCTCTATACATTTGACTACTCTAGGAATCTCATATATTCAATGGACATGGTTTGGCTGTGTCTCCACCCAAATCTCAACTTGAAATCTGTCTCCCAGAATTCCCACATGTTGTGGGAGGGACCCAGGGGGAGGTAATTGAATCATGGGGGCCGGTCTTTCCCTTGCTATTCTCATGATAGTGAAAATTCTCACGAGATCTGATGCGCTTATCAGGAGTTTCTGCTTTTGCTTCTCCCTCGTTTTTCTCTTGCTGCCACCATGTAAGAAGTGCCTTTCTCCTCCCACCATGATTGTGAGGCCTCCCCAGCCATGTGAAACTGTAAGTTCTATAAAATGTTATTTTTCTCCCCAGTCTTGTATATCTTTTTATCAGCAGCATGAAAACGAACTAATACAACAATGTTTGTCTTTTTGTGACTGGCTCGTGAATTAACTTTTTTGTAAACCATTTTTTTCTTTCATGAAAGTACTAGAAAGTAAACCAAATGAAATAAAATTATAAAAGATCAAGCAGGCTCCAAAAGCTTATAATAATAGTTGAGACATATTATGATTGGACAAAAATATGTAGTGATGTAAAATAATTTTAATAATTTTTGTATGTCACATATTTTAGTGCTTTTAGAGTTCAAGGAATTGAAACATTCTGCTAAAAGGACATAGCCTTGTAGTGAAAAGTAAGAAATCTAAGTACCTCCTTAGCAGCACAGATTTCTTTTAAAATGCCTCTTTCTAACATAAAACTAGACAGAAAAAGTTAAAACCTGCCTATACTAATGAAATTCTCATGCTAAAGTCCAGGCCTCTCATTTTAATGAGTCTGTTAGCCTACTATATCTACAGCTGAAGCAGTTTTTTAAAAGGTTCTGATTATAATTAAATCACAAAATAAATATAAAATGGCATAATAAAAGATCCCTATCTATATTTTTGAAAATTCAGAATATATACAGTATGCCTTATGGTTATAAATAGCAACCTTAATTTAAGTGCTTCAAGTATAAAAATGTGGTATTAGTATCACATTTTCTTCAGGTCTAATAATTCATATTTTTAATAGATCGTGTATATATATGACAAACACATGTGAAGAAAGTTAGTTCTACATAGAAGAAACAGACACATCAACATAGATTTACTTAGCTGTCTTAACGTTCTTAGCATTGCCCCCCACAGTGTGGCATTATCGATTGCCTGATTTAAGTTAGGTAGAGAAATGTGTGAACATTTCAGCATAGAACAGGATTGCTTCAAAAATGTTTAGAGGGAATCAGCTGGAAGAGGACACAGGATGGGTAAGTTCAAGTGTCAGGGACATCAGGTGGAACATTCTTAGTTGTCATGTTTATTGTTCTGAATATTAGTTTCAATGCAGAAATGAGTCTAACACTGAGCTAACCTGTGTCAGAAATGAAGCAATAAAATGGATAGCTTGAGACACTGATGGACAGAATCAGCAAAACAGGGAGTCGTCTCAGCTACAAAGAGAACTTGTGTATTCCATGAATGTAAACGTATACAATGCTATGATCTGGTGTTTAGGGAGAATGGTGTACTTAATGTTAAAACTAACGTTAGGGATTTGTGGACTCTATACTGAGGGAAATAGCTAAGACCTGGGAGACCCGCCTCCACACCAAGAGAACTAACTAAGAGTTGGAGATTTGGAGACTCTGTACATACCAGTTGTTCTGGATTCTACTTTGCATAATAATAAACCAAATGAAGAGAGAAAATAAATTTTAATTTTGCTTTTATCACATGAATCTCAGTATGACCATTTTGGAGCATTTTCGAATTTTAACTATTGTTCCAAAAATCTGTGTTGTTTTTTGAACTATGGAGTTAATTCCATATTGGAGGGAGAAAAGACGTTTTGGAATATACAAATACCATAAAGTGAAGACACAAGTAATAGTGAAATGACCATTAGCCTGACCTTTTTCTGTTTTGTCTTCTCCTCTTAGCTTTTTTTTTTTTTTTCCCAAAAGAAAAGGACAGAAGATCTGTTCTATGGCAGTAAATTAATTTAGTGTGCTTTCTTAAAAAAGGCAGGAGACAAGGAGACAGGGTGGCTAGCTCCTCCGTTTAAAATGTGTGGTGGTGAAGTCTAAGGGAAGTCACCCTAAACTTTTTTTTTTTTTTTTGAGACGGAGTCTCGCTCTGCCGCCCAGGCTGGAGTGCAGTGTCGCAATCTCGGCTCACTGCAAGCTCTGCCTCCCGGGTTTGCGCCATTCTCCTGCCTCAGGCTCCCGAGGAGCTGGGACTACAGGCGCCCGCCACCACGCCCGGCTAATTTTTTGTATTTTTAGTAGAGACGGGGTTTCACCGTGTTAGCCAGGATGGTCTCGATCTCCTGACCTCGTGATCCTCCCGCCTCGGCCTCCCAAAGTGCTGGGATTACAAGCGTGAGCCACCGCGCCCGGCCACTTCTAACACAAAATGTTTAAACATCATGAAAACGTTATTTCTTTCAAGTTTTATTATTAGGCATTTAAGGTCAATTAATGTCCTTTGCATTTGGGCTCTTAGCTGTTATTTTGGACTTGTCTTTACTAATATGCTTAAGCCTACTGTCAGCTCATAAGACTTTTCCAAAATAGTTTCTATTAGGGTTCTGCTAACCATTTTGAGCCTAGAAAACAAAATAGAATAGACTATGTCCCGAGTGACATCAATAATTAATTTTGTGGAAGCTTTCCAGTTCCCTTGGTGTAACAAATCCAAATATAAATTTATTGCTAAGGGCAAAACTAATGTCCTGCGGTGACTTGGAAATTTGGTTAACATGATAACTAACAAAAGTTTCTAAAAGAATAGACAAATTGCTCCCAAATGAACATAAAGGGGGATGACATAACGTTAGACAAAAGATTCATGATTTAAGTGAATTTCTTTTGAAATGCAAACAACCTCAAAGAATCTTTACAGCTCTCTTAGGAAAAATCTCCTGGGTGGTATCATTTGTGCTCAGAGGTCTTAGAATGGGCTGGTAGGGTGCTAATGGAAAGCCTTGCTGCTGTGGCATTTGGGGAATTACACGTACAAATCCCTGGAGCACTTACTGAAGATACCCACATAAATCACTGCATCATTCCTTGAGAGGTATTTTTCTTATTGATGCTTTTAGCTGGATGTTTTACACCATTTTGTTTCTTAACCTGATAAGAAAACAGCCTCAACACTATCAACAGGCAGACAAAATTAATTCTGCTACGAGCATCTCAATGTTTCAATTTATGTTTTTATTTTAGAAATTGCCTTCACTGCGATTGCCACCACCATCATCAACAGTCAAAATGAAACGTTTATAGTAAGAAGGTACTCAAAAGACAGCAAAGTTTATATGTGCATATGCTTGGTGTTAAGTCAGTCTCTGCCTCTCTGCTTCTCGTTTTAATCATGAGATCCTACTGTAATTTCCTTCAATACTATAGGTTTTTAATAATATAACTCCAACTCCGTGGAATCCTTGTAGACCCCTTAATATCTAGGGATAAATTTTGACCTTTGTGATATACGTGTCTGTATTATTAAAAGCTGTGTTATATTAAGGATGCTAGTGTGCTGTTTGAATAAAAATAAAGGATTGGGATATTAGAATAAGGCAGACACCTTATTTCTATGAAATATAGTAGATGAACTAGCTACCAATAACAACCACAACTCTCTAGTCATCACTGGCCCCAGAGAACAGCTACTAACACTGGGACAGCAGTTTCACATAAATACAAGCATGATGGGTTAGACCAGATGTGTCAATGCAAGACTACCAAAATCATCACCATTTCTTATCATGGCTTTCAAAGTAATTTTATTTCACAGAATCTGAAACCCGAAGTGATGATTCTTTATCTTCTGCAAAGGGCTCAGACTCAATTATTGATACAAGCGGTGAAATCTTTGGAAATATCTTCTAGCTGAGCAAAATAAATAATAGAATGTTCCAGGGAGGACTAGGCTTTAGAAGTCACTATTTCAACTCTGTCATTTTACAGATACAGGAACTAAAGTTCAGAAAAGCAAAGTATCTTTATGAGACAGATGATATTCATATTATATCCTGGCATATAACAGCACTCAATAAAAAATTGTTAAGTGAATTGAACGAATTATCATTTTCCCCTCAATTTTATTTATTCCAACCATTGTAACTTATCATACCTAGAAGACCGATCTACAAATAGGTACAGGCATTTTGACTAAGATAATATATTTCAGTGTTTTTCTTTGGTATAAAAAGCTGCTGTTATTAAAGCAACAGGTTTTTAGAAGGGAGGTTAATGGATTTTTAACTACAAGAAGAGAGATAAAAAACCAAATTACATCAGCAGTGGAAAGTCATGTAGCTTAAGCATCAATTCTAATTTAAAAGCATTTCTGGAGACAAGGCAAAATATAATTCTGTTCCTCAGTTGAAGCACTATTATTTTGAGGAAAATTAATGTAGAAGCCTGACAAACAATAATGTTAATAATCCCCTCATATGTCTTTCTGATGACAATAGTGATGACAACATCATGTTACAAAAAGAAATTTCAGCCTGAGAAAAGTAGGTAGGAAGAATTCACCCGAAACGCCTAGTGCAGTTAGGCCTCTATTCTAAAGCTGAGGGCCCAAACACCCATAAAGTGACATCTGCACAGACCTGCCCTTGTGTGTGTAAGAGAGGCTGACACTTCCAAAGTTCATCTGAAAGCACACGCAGAAATGATCGGTAAACATTCCAGAGAGCATCAAAAGTAAATTGGGCAATCAATGTAAAACCAAATTCTGAGGAGTAAATTACTACACGGCAATTGCTAAGTTGCTTTATTTAACTCTTTTGGTATTAAATGATGGGAACTGTTAAAAAAAAATCTTTGCCACATTTATGTCAGTACTTTATTGAACTACAGTAGTTAGTGGAGTCCTCAGCACTGAAAGGCAGCTGTCAGACCATGGAGAGTCCAATTCAGAACTCTAGTAAGGGTGCTAGTCAAGCACCTGTGCTGCTCTCAGATACACAGTGTAAACACACTGTGTCTCCCAGATTCAAGCGGTTCTCCTGCCCCAGCCTCCCGAGAAGCTGGGATTACAGGCGCACGCCACCATGCCCAGTTAGTTTTTTGTATTTTTTTTTTTTATTAGAGACAGGGTTTCACCATGTTGGTCAGGCTGGTCTTGAACTCCTTACCTCAGGTGATCTGCCTGCCTCAGTTTCCCAAAGTGCTGGGATTACAGGCATGAGCCACTATGCCCAGCCTAGTGTGTGCGTGTGTGCCAGGGGAGGGAGGAATCACAGCTAAGCTGACTGGGAAGTTCTGTAGTGTGAACTAATGAGGCCAGATGGTTTTGTGTCATACAAGACAAAAGTGAAGCCGGTAGAAAGAAATTAGAAAGAAGATTACTCAATAAAAGCTACAAAGCAAAATTTAGAAGCCCAAGGACTATTAAATCACGTGGCTTTCTCTAGTTTTTGTTTCAGCGAAACCAAGCCTGTGGAATATTCTTCTCTACTTCCTCACTCTCCTGCTTTTCTGTCTTCCCAGCTTGTTTTTCTTTTATTCTGTTTCATTTCCTTACTCCTCTTCACAACCCACTATGACAAATCAACAAGGAATTGCTCATTAAATCCCCTTCTTCAGCAACTGCCAACGTTTTTCTCAAGTTAAAACTGTTCTGCACATGCTCCCTGTTGTCAGAAAACAATGATTAACATTCAATGAGTCCACACAGTATGTAGTGGAAAGAAAAGGGACTTTGAAGTGAATCAGGTCCAGTGCTCTTGTTTATTTCTGTACTCTTCTGCCGAAGTCACTTCATGTCTCAGAGCCTCAATTTTCTTCATGCAAAATAGATGTCTTTTACTCCATATCTGATCTGTTTTAGGTCCTCCAAAAACTTAACAAAACTATCTGACATCTAGGCTGGGCATAGTGGCTCATGCCTGTAATCCCAGCACTTTGGGAGACTGAGGCAGGCAGATCACCTGAGGTAAGGAGTTCAAAACCAGCCTGACCGACATGGTGAAATCCTGTCTCTAATAAAAAAAAAAATACAAAAAACTAACTGGGCATGGTGGTGTGCGCCTGTAATCCCAGCTTCTCGGGAGGCTGGGGCAGGAGAACCGCTTGAATCTGGGAGACAGAGATTGCAGTGAGCCCAGATGGCGCCACTGCACTCCATCCTGGGTGACAGAGCAAGACTCCGTCTCAAAAAAAGAAAAGAAAAGAAAAAAAACCTGCCATCTCATTTACTTTTTTCCTGGTCCTATGCACACAGGACTTTTCACTTTCCTCCAATTTTGATTCCATGTTGCCATATATATAGCTGAATATTTGTGACATGTTCTCTGTACCTTTTATTGTGTGTGTGTGAATATAAGAAAACCACTATATCCTTCTTTCTTTCCAATCCCTGTTCACACTAAGGTTTTGGTACAGCACAGGGCACTGAGTATGCACAGTATAATTGATCAGCATATCTACTTATGAATTTGGTCTGGGATTTTTGTCTGGATTCATATATGTTTCTCTGTATAAATATTGCTAGTGATACATTTCCATCTTCATTATGGATGTTGTAACAGACTGAAAGTAACAGACTGATTGGACTATATTCCTTCAACTTGACTTATGAGACCCAACATCTTTATTTGTGCATGTGGGCTGTGTGGTGTGTGTGTATTTATCAGAACTTATTAATGATTATGAAGACAGTTTGTCTTCTGTCATGTCTAATGTACATATGAAAAAGTTCCCAACATAGATCATATGTTAGGTAATTTGGGGAGCTTTTAAAATTGGAGAGAATTTTCTTTTTTATTTAATTGCATGTAGAAGAAAAACGATGAGGGAAATGGGGTGGTGACATAGAAATTGAAATCTGGCTAATTCTTATATTTTAAAACAGGAAAGCTGTAAAAAGATGAGAGTTAAGCCTCTCTACGATGACATTAAATAAATTAACAGAGGAAACGACTTAAGTCTCCTATTTGCTGACACAGGCAATTGTGTAAATCTGGTTCTGTGATAACCTTTACTATATTTTGCAAGAGGCATTTTATAATTAACATAAATAAAACCAGGACTGAATATTTTTATTTAACGTTTTCACATAGAGACTATAGTTATTTAATATTTCTTCTAACATGTTCATGGTATAGAATTACTTTTAAATTTTGATATGGTCCTTATTATACAAAGAATTAAAAATGTGCTAAAATGTATACAATTAAATTATAATCAGAAACCAGTGGCCATTACAATAACTATTAACAAAAGACAATATCTAAATTACTGAAGATGTCTTGGTTAAATTGATATACATTTTTAAAGACTATGAATAAGGTTTCTTTATTAATTTAAATAGGCCTCCTATCCTTGAGCTATATAACGAAAAGATTATCATAAAAATACCATTCAGTTCTTTTTTTTTTTTTAAGACAGAGTCTTGCTCTGTCGCCCAGGCTGGAGTGCAGTGGCACGATCTCGGCTCACTGCAAGCTCTGCCTCCTGGGTTCCCGCCATTCTCCTGCCTCAGCCTCCCGAGGAGCTGGGACTACAGGCGCCACCACCACACCTGGATAATTTCTTTTTGTATTTTTAGTAGGGACGGGGTTTAACCGTGTTAGCCAGGATGGTCTCGATCTCCTGACCTCGTGATCCACCCACCTCAGCCTCCCAAAGTGCTGGGATTACAGGCGTGAGCCACCGTGCCTGGCAAAAATATCATTCAGTTCTGAACTAAAATAGATTTTTTTAAGTAAACTTTATGCATTTAAATTTTCTTTGTACTTAGATATACATGTATTTATTTGTGTGTGTGTACATATATAATATACACCTTTCACTTAAACAGGATTAAAATGCATATTACCATTTTCCAAGAATTCTACTAATTTATCATTACTCACTTGGCTTTTGGTATGTACAAAGTTTCCCATTTTGAATTCATCAGAACAGGTAATAGCTATATTCATTTCCTAGGATTGCCATAACAAAGTAATACAAATTTAGTGGCTTAAAACAAGAGGACATTTATTCTCACCGTTATAAAGACTAGACCTCCAGAGTGAAGGTGTTGGCAAGGCCGTGCTCTTGAGGAAGGCTCTAGAGAAAAATTGGTTCTCGTTGCCTCTGGTGGCCTGATATTCCCCAGCTTGTGGCCATAGACTGCCAACTCTTCCATAATCTTCATGTAGCTTGTGTATCTCTGTCCAAATTTCCCTCTTTTGATAAGGACACGAATCACTGGATTGGGGCTCATTCTAATCCAGTGTGAACTCATCTTCCCTGGATTGTATCTGCAAAAACTCTATTTTGAAATAACATTCCATTCAGAGATTCTACATGGACATTCATTTGAAGGACCCTATTCAACCCAGTACAGAAGCACACAATGGTCAGTCATTTTGCTTTAGCCTGCAATACCCATATTGCCCCCATGAATTTACACTATTTCCTCCAAAAGCAAAGGAGTCTGCAAGAGTTGGATATGCATGATAGTAGGCACAGCTGGTAACAAGTATTTCCAGCTTTCTCCCACCCTTGAAGGTGGGGCTTGTGTTTTAGTTTGGTAGTGAATATATAAGAAATTGTGTTAGTTGTTCCAGCCAGATTTAACAACCATATTCTGCCTTTTCATTTGTTTGGGAGATGAGTGCTTTAGCAGCCTAGGTCCTGGAATGAGGATGATGTGGAGGAGTTCCCAGCTAATTCCCAATATAACAAGAAATAGCCGTTTTTGTTTGAGATCTTAGACT
This sequence comes from Hylobates moloch, assembly GCF_009828535.3. NCBI lineage: Eukaryota > Metazoa > Chordata > Mammalia > Primates > Hylobatidae > Hylobates > Hylobates moloch. Next base: position 435,729 of record NW_026652284.1, read on the forward strand.
AGCTTGTATTTGTAGAATATTCATTCTCAATGGAGATGATGGGAAGATGGTTCTTGGGGCAAAAAAACACACTTTTCTCTTTTTACATATAAAAAACTTTCTTTTTTATATATAATTACATGTATATACAGTGCATAAGCATACACATGTTTATTATAGTATATAAATGATATATGACTATTACATATAATAGATATATATTAAGTATATCTATTATATAATATATTCATTTGTATATTTAATAACATATTTTATATATTATTAAATTATTAATATATACACATTGAATTACTAAATTATAATGCACAGCACATTATTAATATAAATTAATAATTATATATGAATTTATTTATATATGACACTTAATATATAATATATTAAATTTCATGTAATTAATTATAATATAATACATAATAATTATATTATATATAATAAATATATATTAAATATGTAGTTTATATGTCATATTGAAATTCCATGGGGAGGTATTAGGCAGAAATGTATAAAAATGCTCCTGTCTTAGTCCATTCAGGCTGCTATAACATGACACCACAAACTGGGTGGATTACAAACAACAGCAATTTATTTTTCACCGTTCTGGAAGCTGGGAAGTTCAAGATCAAGGCACCAGCAGATTCCATGTCTGGTGAGGGCTCCATTTCTGGTTCATGAGTGGTACCTTCTCACTGTGTCTTCACATGGTGGAAGAGACTATTTCTCCAAGGTTTCTTTTAGGAAGACACTAGTCCCAATTATGAGGAATCTGCCCGCATCACCCAATTACCTCCCAAAGGCCCTACCTTCTAATACTATCACACTGGGGGTTAAGATGTCATCATGAGAATTTTGAAGACAGTGGGAGGGAGTGCAAAAACATTCAGACCATAGCAGTTTCTTAGAGAAGTGACAATGAAAAAAATGTTGAGAAATCACTGCTGGCGAATACATTAGCCTATCCTGCGTGATTCTGTAGGCTTTGTTGATACTGGATATGAGTTACAGCTACAAACTATGACACTTTCAAAGTTACATCATCAATTTGAGCTTTCATTAACTACTGTGAATTATGAGGCTAAACCACCTTCATATGCTTCATGAGAATTTAATAAGACAATTAATTTAAAAGGTGTATTGCAGTGCTTGTCATATAGTAATTGTTTTTAAAATTTAAGTATTATTATTCTTTAATTTTTATAATATTAACCATAGTTTAATGTCCTGAGAAGAAGTATATTGCAACTTAAAGTTTAAATGAATATTTAAACTTCAGGCAACATTCAAAGCAGCTGATTATATTTGTCAGCAGAGGTGAAGTCCTAAAACAAAGAATACCAAACTTCAATAATTTGAAACACATTACAAGACATCTATTGCTCAACTTACAGTGCAAAACATGGCAGCAGACAAGAGACAGCATGTGCAGGGGAACTTCCCTCCATACAACCATGAGATCTCATGAGACTTATTCACTATCATAAGAACAACACAGTCCTCAAGATTCAATTACCTCCCACCAGGTCCCTCCCACAATGCATGGGAATTATGGGAACAACAATTCGAGATTTGGGTGAGGACACAACCAAACCTTATCAGTCTCATAATAAGGACCAAAGGCCAAGTCTTCCCTAAGTCGTCCTTAAGAGACTCATGCAGATTTCATACTTTGCTCCCAGTTGGGTCTTTTCTCAAGACCTTGACATTTTGATCTGGACTCAGATGCCTTTGTGGCTCGTTATGAAACCCACTTGTGTTCTTACACTGGACTCAGTAAGATAGCTACTCTTTCATCAATTCGTGTCATTATTTATTAATTCTTTGCACAAATGGACTTCAAAATAGGATTTTTAAAAAAGTTTTGACCGTGTGATCTTCACAATGAAAATCACTAGGCATTTGTTATGTGATTCTTTCTTTCCTATCATATGGGAGAAAATAGGATTGGGCTGTGTGCCCTGAGAGGGAGGGCATATTTCGATATTTTAGGAGTTGTAAATAGAAGACCAAACATCAGAGAGAGACTTTGCTTCACTTGTAGTTCAAATGGTTAGTTAGGATGGGCACAGTGGCTCATGCCTGTAATTCCAGCATTTTGGGAGGTTGACGCAGGTGGATCACTTGGGCTCATGAGTTCAAGACCAGCCTGAGCAACATGGTGAAACCCTGTCTCTACAAAAAATAGAAAAACTAGCCAGGCATGGTGGTGCATGGTATTATGAGGTTGCACTTCACTGAAAAACCAAAGATGTTTAGCACTTCCATGAGAACCACACCGTCTCACAACTATGAGGTGTAGCAGAAATCCAGTCCCGAGAACACAAAGAAGACACACCATGTTAATGGAATGACATGCTGCAGTGTATCTAGATAAATGCTCCTGGGCCTTGATGAGAGAGATAGATGCAGTCTTGAAGGAACTGATTATGCAGTGATTCTGCATTTAAATATTTGACCTAATTTTAATAACAAAAATGTATGCACCTTTCATTTTCAAAGTACAGTTGTTCCTCAGTATCCATGGGAAATCTGCTCCAGAATGCCCCCACAGATACCAAAAACCATTGATGCTCAAGTCTTATATAAAACGGTATATTTGCATATAACCCACGCTTATCCTTCCATATGCAGTCATGTGCCTCATAATGACCTTTTAATCAATAATGAACCATGTATATTACCATGGTCCCCTAAGATTATAAACACATATAGAAATCTTCTTGCAGGAAGTCAGGGACCCCGAATGGAGGGACTGGCTGGAACTGTGGCAGAAGAACATAAATTGTGAAGATTTCATGGTCATTTATCAGTTCCCAAAATTAATACTTTTATAATTTCTCATGCCTGTCTTTACTGCAATCTCTGAACATAAATTGTGAAGATTTCATGGACATTTATTAGTTCCCAAAATTAATACTTTTATAATTTCTTATGCCTGTCTTAATCTCTTAATCCCATCATCTTCGTAAGCTGAGGATGTATGTCACCTCAAGACCCTGTGATGATTGTGTTAACTGTACAAATTGTTTGTAAAACGTGTGTTCAAACAATATCAAATCTGATTGTAAAACATGGGTGTTTGAAAAATATGAAATCAGTGCACCCTGAAAAAGAACAGAATAACAGCAATTTTCAGGGAACAAGGGAAGATAACCATAAGGTCTTACTGCCTGCAGGGTCGGGCAGAATAAGCCATATTTTTCTTCTTGCAGAGAGCCTATAGATGAACGTGTAAGCGAATATCACTGAATTCTTTTCCCAGCAAGGAGTATTAACAATTAATACCCTGGGAAAGGAATGCATTCCCAAGGGTAGGTCTATAGATGGCCGCTCTGGAAGTGTCTGTCTTATGTGGTTGAAATAAGTACTGAAATACACCCTGGTCTCCTGCAGTACCCCCAGGCTTGCTAGGATTGGGAAATTCCAGCCTGGTGAATTCTAGTCAGACTGGTTCTCTGCTCTTGAACCTTGTTTCCTGTTAAGATGTTTATCAAGACAATGTGTGCACAGCGGGACACAGACCCTCATCAGCAGTTCTAATTTTGCCTTCACCTTGTGATCTTTATGGCCCTTTGAAGCATGTGATCCTTGTGACCTACTCCCTGTTCATACACCCCCCCCTTTCAAAGTCCCTAATAAAAACTGGCTGGTTTTGCAGCTCAAGGTTGCCATCACGGTCCTACCAATGTGGTGGCACCCCCAGAGGCCCAGTTGTAAAATTTCTCTCTTTGTACTCTTTATTTCTCAGATCAGCCAACACTTAGGAAAAATAGAAAGAACCTACATTGAAATATTGGAGGCTGGTTCCCCCAATAAAACCTGATACATGGGACTTGATACTAGCACTGCAGATCAAGTAGGGAAAGTGACTGATATTCAATGATGGTGCTAGAACATATGGTTTCTCATATGAAAAAATATAAACATATATACCACCTAGGGTTATGTAAGTACACTTTATGATGTTCACAACACAAAAATGTTGCTTAGTAATGCATGTCTCAGAATGTATACATGTCATTAAGCCATGCATGACTGTACTTTATATCATCTCTGGAACACTTTGGTCAATAAAGAAAAATGACAGAGACAAATCTCAATCATTTTAGGAGGTTTATTTGCCAACGTTAAGGACGCACACCCAGGAGACAGGCTATGCCTTTCTTCAAAAATGATTTTGAGGGCTCCAAATTTAAAGGGGAAAGGGTGAAATATTGAGAAATACAGTCTTCATGTAAGACTGGGGTAGGGGGAAAACATTCATTGATGTGGTTTGGCTCTGTGTCCCCACCCACATCTCACCATAAATTGTAATAATCCCCATGTGTCGAGGGTGGGACCAGGTGGAAGTAATTGGATCATGGGGGCAGTTTCCTCTACGCTGTTCTCATGATAATGAGTCACATGAGAACTGATGGTTTTATAAGTGTCTGGCATTTCCCCTGCTTGAACTCATTGTCTCTCCTGCCACCCTGTGAAGAGGTGCTCTCTGCCATTATTGTAAGTTTCCTGAGGCCTCCCCAGCCATGCAGAGCTGTGAGTCAATTAAACCTCTTTCCTTTAAAATGACCCAGTCTTGAGTATTTCTTCAGAGCAGTATGAGAACAGACTGATACAGTCATCCAAGCCTTTGGCTCAGTGAATCTGCATTTATACATAACATAGACAAATAGGGGAACAATCAGATAAGCATTTGTGTCAGGTGGGCAGAGGGGTGACTCTGAGTTCTGTCCTATGCACTGTAAAGATGAGCTATCAGACCAGGCGTGGCAGCTCAAATCTGTAATCCCAGCACTCTAAGAGGCTGAGGTGAGTGGATCACCTGAGGTGAGGAGTTCGAGACCAGCCTGACCAACATGGAGAAACCCTGTCTCTACTAAAAATACAAAATTAGCCAAGTGTGGTGGTGCATGCCTGTAATCCCAGCTACTTGGGAGGCTGAGGCAGGAGAATCGCTTGAACGGAGGTTGTGGTGAGCCGAGATTGTGCCACTGCACTCCAGCCTGGGCAACAATAGCGAAACTCCATCTCAAAAAAAAAAAAAACAAAGGATAAGCTATCAATTTACATTGCCATGATGAATTTAACACAAACACTTTAAAGATCTTAAAGCACACCAGAAATTTCCTTGTGGGAAAAATATGAGGGAGGGGGCTACAAGATAAAAAGCTTTTTATCTTGTAGCCATCTTATTTAGGAACCAAAAGGAAGAGGCAGGTTTGCATGACCCAGTTCCCAGCTTGACTTTTCCCTTTAGCTTAATGAGTTTGGAGTCCTAAGCTTTATTTTCCTTTCACACTTAGAAGACCAAATATAATGTGGATGTAAATAGTTGTGTTGTTCAGGAAATAATGACAAGAAAAAGTCTGAATATGTTCACTACAGATGCAAGCATCTGATTTTATTTCAAATATTTTGCATCCAAGTTTGTTTACATACACAGATGTTAAACCTACAGATACAAAAAGCTAAGTGTACTTACAAATTAATAGCTGTACACAGGCAGCATAAAATTCTCTTTGTACATGCCAAAAAAATTCTGTGTCCACCTAGGCTAAACACAGCCACTTCACAAACAGGGTGTAAATAAGGAGGTTCACTAAGTACAGGAAAGCTACATGACCATATTGGCATTTTAACAGCCATTCCTGAGAAAGAGAACGGGAAAGGGCTTATGAGTCAGAGGAGAGGAAAAGAGGAAGATAGATGACCACCTACATCAGAAGATGGAGTAGTGAGAGTAGAGAATAGGGAAGCAATAGTTAAAAGGAAAAACGTAGAAAGAGGATTTGATGTCAATTTGCTGTGCAGAGGGTAAAAAGGGTGAGTTTTACTTCCAGGCTATCTGCCATGATCACAGCTAGTTTGTTACTGGTGATGTGAAATTTGGAAAAATAAAAGAACAATATGATGGCCAGAAGTGATACAGACTTGGACACATCATGTTTGAAATATCCGAGGTCCCATATGTAGGGATGTCCAACTGGCAATTCGGAATACACTTCCAGAGTTCAGGAGAGAGATCAAAGCTGGAGATAAAGATTTTGAAAGTATCAGAATTTCAATGGTACCTGAATCCATCAGACCAAATGAACCTAAGAGAATGAAAGGATAAAAAGGAACAAGTACCGAATCCACAGAAACACTAATATTTACAAAGAGAAATAGACTGTTAAGGCCAAGAAGGAACTTTCTGAGTTTATTTCACAAATTAAGAAAAGCTCAATATTAGAAAGTCTACTAATACAATTCATCAGAGTCCTGAGGAGAAAAATCCTTTAATTGACCACATAGGCATTAAGAAGATAAGTCTTAGAAACACATTCCAGGTTCCAATTTCTGCATGTAAGAAGCTTAAAAGTGGCCAGGTGCAGTGGCTCATGCCTGTAATCCCAGCACTTTGGGAGACTGAGGTGGGCAGATCACCTGAAGTCAGAAGTTCAAGACCAGCCTGGCCAACATGGCAAAACCCTGTCTCTACTAAAAATACAAAAATTAGGCTGGATGCAGTGGCTCACGCATGTAATTCCAGCACTTTGGGAGCCTGAGGTGGGTGGATCACCTGAAGTCAGGAGTTTGAGACCAACCTGGCCAACAAGGCAAAACCCCATCTCTACTAAAAATACAAAAATTAGCGAAGTGTGGTGGCATGTGCCAGTAGTACCAGCTACTTGGGAGGCTGAGGCAGAATTGCTTGAACCTGGGAGGTGGAGATTGCAGTGAGCCAAGATCATGCCACTGCACTACAGCCTGGATGACAGAGTGAGCTCTGCCTCAAAAAAATAAAAAATAAAACATAATAATACAAAAATTAGCCAGCATGGTGGTGGGTGCCTGTAATCCCAGCTACTCAGGAGGCTGAGGCAGGGAGAATCACTTGAACCTGGGAGCCAGAGGTTGCAGTGAGCTGAGATTGCACCATTGCACTCCAGCCTGGGCAACAAAGTGAGACTCCATCTCAAAAAAAGGGAAAAAAAAAAGAATGGAAGTAATCAGTCCATCTTAACACATGAAAAGCTGAAAAGGTCAAGTGTGGTGGCTCATGCCTGTAATCCCAGCACTTTGAGAGGCCAAAGCAGGAGGATCCCTTGAGTCCAGGAGTTTGAGACCAGCCTGGGCAACATAGTGAGACCCCCAACTCTGAAAAAGAATTTTTAATAAAACAAATAAAAGCTGAAGAGACTGAAAAATCAACAATTCTTTTGAGATTTAAATGTGAAGAGAGGACATAGTGCAAACCACTGCCCCCAAGATTGGAGAAATAGAGAAGTGAATATAGGAATTTATGGCTTTCAGGAACAGAGACTCACTATGGAAACTCTTAGGAACCAGTGCCGGAGTAGAAAATCTTGAACTATAACTGGTGAATTGCTGCAGGTTCCATATGGACAATTCAAGGAGGTAAAAATGCCAGGGAGATCCAGTTATGAGGGAGCATAATATTGTAAAATTTACCTCCTGGAGCTTCACCAGGCTCCTGTGGCAAATACCTGAGAAAACTCACTTCCTGCTTCCACCTTTGGGAAGGAAAAAGGAAAACCATCTTAAAATATGCCAGAGCACCCTGTTCTTAACAAGGCTTGTCCTCAGGAGAAATTACTGAACCTCAGTCTAATCTGCTCTCATATAATCAGATCCTAAATGACCTGCTGGAAGGGAAATACCAACTCCAGCCTACTCCATTCATCCCTAAAGGGGAACATAAAAACAGAGAAATATGTGAAGTTCATAGTCCAAAAGCAGAGACTCACTTAAACAATGAGGTCCAATCGTAAGACTCCAGAACACTTCTGCTACGGTCTGAATATCTGTTCCCTGCCTGGCCCCCTGCAAAATGTGCCTGTTGAAACCAAGTCTCCAATGCACTAGAATTAAGGAGTGGGGCCTTTGAAAGGTAATGGCAAAGCCATCCCAACTGGGATTAGTGCACTTATGAAAGAGGCCAAAGGAAGCTTCTTTGTCCATTCCAACATGAGAGGACATGTAGTTGGCACCATCTATGAAGAATGGGTCTCATCAAACACTGAATCTCCTGGAACCTTGACCTTGGACTTTCTAGCCTCCAAACTGAGCAATAAATTTCTGTTGTTTACAGACAACTTGCTCTAAGTTATGCTGGTATAGCAGCCTGGATGGACTAAGACGGCTTCCCCTCCCCTCCACAGCTTCCCATCATTACTGGATGCACTGTTACAGTAGTTCCTTTTACATGGTATCTCATATCTAGGAATAAAGAAAAAGTACAAGGCATACTAAAAGGCAAAAAACACAATTTGAAGTGACACATCATTGGAACAAGACACAGCTATGATATTGGAATTATCACACAGGGATTTTTTAAAAATCTCTGAGTAGTATGCTAAGGGCTCTGATGAACAAAGGAGACAGCATTCAAGAACAGATAGGCAATGTAAGCAGAGAGACAGAAGTCCAAGGAAAGAACAAAAAAGAAACAGTAGAGATAAAAAAATACTGCAACAGACCTGAAGAATGTCTTTGATTGGCTTATTAGTAGACTGAACACAACAAAGGAAAGAGTCTCTGAGCTCTGAAAACGTTGAAAGAAACTTTAAAAACTGAAAACAATGGAACGTAATATCCAAGAACTGTGGGACAGCTAGAAAAGGTGTAACACAGAGTGATGAGAATACCAGAAGGAGAAGAGAGAGAAATAGAAGAAACATCTGCAACAATCATGTCTGACAACTTCCACTGCTAATGTCAGACACCAAACCAAAGATCCAGGAAGCTCAGAGCACACCAGGCAGGATACATGCCAAAAACCTACACCTAGGCATATTATTCTCCAACTGTATAAAACATCAACTCCAAAAGAAACCAAAGGTGGAGTGGACAACATCTTACCTATAGAGAAATAAAGATAAGAATCACATTCAGGCTGGGCTCGGTGGCTCACACCTGTAATCTCAGTACTTTGGGAGGCCGAGGTGGGTGGATCACGAGGTCAGGAGATCGAGACCATCCTGGCTAACACGGTGAAATCCCATCTCCATTAAAAATACAAAAAATTAGCTGGGTGTGGTGGCGGGCACCTGTAGTCCTAGCTACTCAGGAGGCTGAGGCAGGAGAATGGTGTGAACCCGGGAGGTGGAGCTTGCAGTGAGCTGAGATCACGCCACTGCACTCCAGCCTGAGCAACAGAGCAAGACTCCATCTCAAAAAAAAAAAAAAAAAAAATTACATTCAACATCTCAGAACCACGAAAGTAAAAAGAGTGGAATGAAATATTAAACAAGCTGAGAGAAAAAAATCAACTTAGATTTCAGTGCCCTGTGAGATCTTCTTTCAAAAGTAAATGAGAAATAAAACATTCCTTGGACAAACAAAAGTTGAGGAAACTTGCTGCCAGCGGATGTGTCATGTGAGAAAATGTTAAACGTTATCTAGAGAAAAAAAAGATACACGTCGGAAAACTGAATCTATATTTTATTTTTATTTATTTTGAAACAGTCTCACTCTGTTGCCCAAGCCGGAGTGCAGTGGCACAATCTCGGCTCACTGCAACCCCTGCCTCCCAAGTTCAAGCAATTCTCTGCCTCCGCCTCCCAAGTAGCTGGGATTACAGGTGCCCTCCACCACGCCTGGCTAATTTTTTTGTATTTTTAGTAGAGACAGTGCTTCACCATCTTTGCCAGGTTGGTCTTGAACTGTTAACCTCATGATCCACCCATCTCAGCCTCCCAAAGTGCTGGGATTACAGGCGTGAGCCACCACACCCGGCCTGAATCTACATTTTAAAAAGAACATTAGAGAAGGAATAAGTGGTGGTAAAATTTTTTTTTTTGAGATGGAGTCTCACTCTCTCACCCAGGCTGGAGTGCAGTAGCGTGATCTTGGCTCACTGCAAGCTCTGCCTTCCAGGTTCATGCCATTCTCCTGCCTCAGCCTCCCGAGTAGCTGCGACTACAGGCACCTGCCACCACGCCCAGCTAACTTTTTGTATTTTTAGTAGAGACGGGGTTTCACCATGTTAGCCAGAATGGTCTCGATCTCCTGACCTCGTGATCCACCCAGCTTGGCCTCCCAAAGTGCTGGGATTACAGGCAAGAGCCACCGTACCCAGCCGCTTACTTTTTATTCTTAATTGACCTAACATATAACAGTTTGTATATAACAATGTATGCAATTATATACTTTTTTTTTTTAGACAGTCTTGCTCTGTCACCCAGACTGGAGTGCAGTGGCAATCTCAGCTCACTGCAACCTCCACCTCCTCCATGGTTCAAGCAATTCTCCTGTCTCAGCCTCCCGAGTAGCTGGGACTACAGGCGTGTGCCACCACATGCAGCTAATTTTTTATATTTTTAGTAGAGATGGGGTTTCACCGTGTTAGCAAGGAGGGTCTCCATCTCCTGACCTCATGATCCACCTGCCTCAGCCTCCCAAAGTGTTGGGATTACAGGCGTGAGCCACAGCACCCGGCCAATTACATGCTTTAATATATACAAGGCTATGTATGCTTACATGTAAGTGAAACAAATGGAACAATAACACAAGAGATGGGAATATGAGAGAAATTGGTATTACATTCCTATTAGAAGGCAGTCAAAGTAACTGAACTGGTATAGTGTTATTTGAAGGTGGACTTGGATTTGTTGCAAGTCTATACTGCAAACTCCAGGGCAATTAGTAAAAACCAAAGTATAAAAATGCTAAAAAGAGAAAACAGGCCAGGTACAGTGGCTCATGCCAAGGTAGAAAGATGGCTTGTGTCCAGGACTTAGAGACTATCCTGAGCAACACAGTGAGACCCTGTCCCTACAGAAAAGGCCAGGTATGGTGGTGCATACTTGCAGTCCTAGCTAACTGCATACTTGCAGTCCTAGCTAACTGCATGCTTGCAGTCCTAGCTAACTGCATGCTTGCAGTCCTAGCTAACTGCATGCTTGCAGTCCTAGCTAACTGCATGCTTGCAGTCCTAGCTAACTGCATGCTTGTATTCCTAGCTAACTGCATACTTGTAGTCCCAGCTAATTGCATACTTGTAGTCCCAGCTAATTGCATACTT
>NW_026652284.1:451751-484566 GCF_009828535.3 Hylobates moloch
TCCTAGCTAATTGCATACTTGTAGTCCTAGCTAATTGCATACTTGTAGTCTTAGCTAACTGCATACTTGTATTCCTAATTGCATACTTGTTAGTCCTAGCTAATTGCATACTTGTAGTCCTAGCTAATTGGGAGACTGAGGTGGAAGGATCACTTGAACCCAAGAAGTTGAGGCTGCAGGGAGCCATGATCACACCACTGCACTCCAGCCTCGATGACTGTCTCAATAAAAAAAAAAAGGCAATGAAAGGAAACAAAAATCATATAAAATCATCAACTCCATAAAAGGCAGAAAAACAGTGGAGGACAAAGCAAGAACAAAGAACAATGGGAGTGAATGGAAAACGACATGGCAAAATTAATCCAACTGTATAATCACTTTGAATGTCAATGGTCTAAATGCACCAATGAAAAGACAAATTGTTAGAGCCCATCAAAATAGAGGCACACCTCACTTTATCGAGCTTCACTTTATTTTGCTTGGCAACACCACCTTTTTAACAAATTAAAGATTTGTGGCCATGAAGTGCTGAGCAAGTCTGACCAGCACCATTTTTCCAACACTGTGTGCTCACTTCACATCTGTGTCACATCTTTTGGCAATCCCCAAAATCTTTCAAAGATTTTAGTTATCACATCTGTTATGATGATCTGTGATCAGTGATTTCTGATGTTACTATTGGAATTGTCTCAGGGTGCTGGAACTCTATGGAAGACAGCAAACATGATGGAAAAATGTTGTGTTTGACTGCTTGACTAGTCATTTCCCTGTCCCTATTTCTCTCTTCCAGCCCCCCTATTACTCAAGATACAATAATGAAATTAGGCCACTTCACTCTGCAGTGGCCACCATGTGTTCAAGTGAAAAGAAGTGTGCACATCTGTTACTTCAAATCAAAAGGTAGAAATCAAGCTTAGTGAAGAAGGCATGTTGGAAGCTAAGACAGGCCAAAGCTAAGCTTCTTGCATCAGCTACCCAAGTTGTGAATGCAGATAAAAAGTTCTTGAAGGAAGTTATAGGTGCTACTCCAGTGAACACATGAATGATTTTTTAAAAACAAAAGTCTTTTCACTGATAGAGAAAGTCTGAGTGGTCTGCATAGAAGATCAAACCAGCCCCAATATTCCCTTGAGACAAAGCCTAATCCTGAGAAAGGCCCTCTCTTCAATTCTATGGAGGTGAAGAGAGGTGAGGGAGTTGCAGAAGAAATGTTTGAAGCTGGCAGAGGTTGGCACATGAGCTTCTAGGAAAACAGCCATAACTGTGACATTAAAGTGTGAAGTGTGCTGTAAAAATGGGAACAAGAAAGCCTGCATGATAGCCCATCTGTTACAGCATGGTTAAGACCTTCTTGTTGGTAGGCCAGGAGCTAATGGTCACCATTTGTGTCCATATTCTCCTAAACCGGGCATGGAGAAATCTACAATAGTAGCCGGAGAGGTGTAGGTTGTGGGTTCAAGGGAAAAAAGAGTGATTTTGAGGGAACACATAGCCTGCCTCAGCTACATCAGATTTCTCTCCTATATGGGTTTGTTGATGCCTGCTGAGGTGTGACTTCTGGCAAAAGGTTTTCCCACATTCTTTACATTCATAAGGTTTTTCTCCTGTGTGTGTTCTCTGATGTATACTGAGGCCTGACTTCTGGGAGAAAGTTTTCCTACATTCATTACATCTAAAGGGTTTTTCCCGTGTGAGTTCTGTTATGTACAGAGTTTTGACTTCTGGGACGTTTTCCTACATTCTTTACATTCAAATGGCTTCTCACCTGTGTGAGTTCTCTGATGTATGGTGAGAACAGTCTTACGGTAAAACGTTTTCCTATATTCATCACATTCATAGGGTTTCTCTGCTGAGTGAGTTCCCTGATGCATATTGAGGTTTGACTTGTGACGAAAGGTTTTCCCACACTCATTACATTCATAAGGTTTTTCTCCAGTATGGGTTCCATGATGTACAGTGAGGACTGATTTCTGACTGAAGGTTTTTCCACATTTGCTACATTCATAGGGTTTCTCTCCCGTGTGAATACCTTGATGCTTCTGAAGATTTGCCTTCTGATGAAAGGATGTTCCACATTCATTACATTCTCAGGGCCTTTCCCTGCTGTGAGTTCTCTCATGTATAATAAGGTATGATTTCCAACAAAAAGTTTTTCCACATTCATTACATCCACACAGTTTTTCCCATGTGAGTTCTCCAGTGTACGGTGAGGAATGACTTGTGCTGAAAGGTTTTTCCACATTCATTACATACGTAAGGTTTCTCCCCTGTGTGAATTCCCTGATGGGTGCTCAGATTTGACTTCTGATGAAAGGTTTTTCCACATTCATTACATTCATAGGGTCTTTCCCCTGAGCTCTCTTGTGTATCCCAAGGTTTAACTTATTGATAAAGGTTTTCTCACATTCATTACATTCACAGGGTTTTTTTTGCTAGTATGAGTTCTCTGATGTCCAGTTAGGACTGACTTACAGTAAAAGGATTTTCCACATTCATTACATTCATAGGGTTTTTCCCCTGTGTGAGTTCTGTGATGTACTGGAAGGTATGACTTGTGGCTATATGTTTTTCCACATTCGTTACATGCATATGGCTTTTCCCCAGTATGAGTTCTCTGATGGGCAGTGAGGAGTGACTTACAGCGAAAGGCTTTCCCACATTCATTGCATTTGTAGGGTTTTTCTCCTGTGTGAGTCCTTTGATGGGTAGTGAGGAACAACTTACGGTGATATGTTTTCCCACATTCATTGCATTTATAGGGTCTTTCCCCTGTGTGAATTCTCTGATGTATCCTGAGGTTCCACTTATTGATAAAGGGTTTTCCACACTCATTACATTCATAGGGTTTTTCCCCTGTGTGTGTTCTCTGATGGACAGTAAGCTTTGACTTACGACTAAATGCTTTTTCACAATGGTCACATGCATAGGGCTTTTCCCCGGTGTGAATTCTATGATGTATTTTGAGGTATGACTTGTGGCTAAAGGTTTTTCCACATTCACTACACTGATAGGGCCTTTCCCCTGAGTGAGTTCTGTGATGTGAAGTGAGAAGTGACTTACGGTGAAAAGTTTTTCCACATTCAATACATTTGTAGGGTTTATCCCCTGTGTGAGTTCTCTGATGTAAAGTGAGGAATGACTTACGGCGAAAGGTTATTCCACATTCATTGCATCTATAGGGCTTTTCCCCTGTGTGAATTCTCTGATGGACAGTGAGGCTGCACTTATAGCTGAACAATTTTTCACACCAGTTACAGGCATAAGGTTTTTCCTTAGTAGGAACCTTGCGCTGTATCGTAAGGTATGATTTGCTAATGGAGGGTTTCTCACATTCAACACATTCATAGGGTGTCTCTCCTGTGTGTGTTTGCTGATGTTTAGTGAAGTCAGACTTTCTACAACAAGTTGGCTGTCCTACCTGAGTTATCCCTTGGACAATAACAGCTGAGTTATGACAGGCTTTCTCAAATTCATTATATTTACCAAAGGTCTGTCCTATATGAGCCCTTCTATGTATAAAGAACATTGCCTCTGTGTTGAAAGTTTTCCCTTGTTCATTACATTGAAAAGGCAGAGTTCGGATCTTGTGATGCTGAGTAAGATGCTCATGATGTCTGTGGGATTTCCTGGTTATATCAGGGACATGAGGTTTCTCTCCAGACTGTGTCTCACCAGGCTTAATAGGGAAAAGCATGTTCTGGCAAACATTAAACTGTCCAGGCTTCATTCCTGAACTGTTTCCATTATTTATAATCAGATTTAGAACATGGTTTGAGTTCAAATTAAATGTTTTTCCTAATTCAACTCTCTCTTGAGTTGATGTGTTGCTGTTGGTGATTACAATTTGCCAGAAAAATCTATCATGACTTTCATGGCTCCTTTCAATAAGGTCATCAATGATCTGGACAGCTGAAATGAGAAAAAAGTATCCATGAACCACACATGATCATGTCTTACAGAATGCTTGTGTAAAGGTAAAAAAAATTACTTCCTATCCCAGTGGAGTAAGATTTGATAAAAATTAATAATGGGTATTGGTTTTATACGCATATGGCTCCTGTTCCTACTAACATAATGTAATAAATCAGTATATTTTCTAATATTCAATTGAGTTTTTCTTTGCATTTTGAAGTTTTCCTGTTCTTTTTTATTTCACAAAGAATTATTTGGTAATAATATGCATCTACTTCCTACTCATAGGTTTTAATAAGTGCTCATTAACTGTCATTTGTTTTCTCTCTTTTTTTCTATTTATTCATAGAACAATAGTGGCTGTTTTAATAGTTGGTATTTTTTCATTATTCTTCTTTGAAGATAGCCAGTTTTTCCTGGGTCAGCAACTGGCAGGTACAGGAGATGGCCATTTTTCTGTCTCCTAAGCATAGAAGTAGCTTGTGGACAGGATTTTGCCTATATGTTAACCTTTCACTCCTCCCTGAGAATGGTTAAAAGTGTCTGGAGGTTTTCCAAGCAGAAAATCTCTTATTCCTCATGTTAAACAAAAACAGATCCTGGCAAATTCCTACTTAAACATGACATCCCCTGCTTCCCAGATCCATAATAGGCACAGAAGCTCCAGTCAAAAAACCATACTGGTGATCTGAAGGATTGGTTCTGCAACTCAGGCTGTGCCTGTCATCTTTGAAAAGTGTATTTCTGGTTCCTTTTGAGATCAACAGCCCTGCCCCTCTCCACTCACACATTCCTGCTTGACAATTCCCCATTTTTGAAGGGTTTTATTTTGTGTTTTGGAGTTTCAGATGTCACACAGTGTTATATAAAAATGAAGTTTCCTGTACATTTCTCATCTTCAAATGGTAACTACAAACTCCACTCTCAAACAGAAATCTGAGCCCTTCAACAGGAAATAATTGGTTTCTTTGGACTTGAGACCCAGAATTTTCTGGTTCTCCTCCCAAGTCCAGCACCACCCCTATCCAGGCCCCTATGATGGGTCCTCCTCAGCTTCATAATTTCTTTCTGAGACAGGATCTTACTCTGTTACTCAGGCTGGAGTGCACTGTTGCTATCAGAGCTCACTGAAGCTTCAAACTCCTGAGCTCAAGCAATCCTTCCATCTCAGCCTCCCAAGTATAAAAACTGGGATTAGAAACCCATGTCACCACACTCAGCTACGTTTTTTTTTTGTAGGTAGGGTCTACAAGGATCACTTAAGGCCAGAAGTTCGAGACCAGCCTGGGCAATAGAACAAGACCTCATCTCTACAAACAATAAAAAATTAGCTGGGTGTGATGGCACACACCTGTAGTCCCAGCTACTTGGGAGGCTAGGGTGTGAGGAACACTTGAGCCCAGGAGTTCATCATTACAGTGAACTATAGTCATGCCACTGCACTTGAGTCTGAGAAACAGAGCGAGAACCATCTGTTTAGTAAAAAATAAAACAAGAAGAATAAAGCTACAGCTTAAAAAGAAACACTATTTTCATCATCACTATTATAATGACTGATTCTTAAAAATCGCTTAAGATACATTCAAAGGATAAATAAATGCATGAATGTCTAAAAAATTTTTTTAAGATACTACATCAGAATAGAGGAAAAGGGGGAAATAGAGAAAATAAATAGCAAAGAAAAAGGCCTAAGGAGAGGATGGCAGGGATTGGATTTGGGGTAAAAAGAGGAAGATACTCAGAAAAATAAGAGACTGGGATATATGCATGAGATCTACCCTGGGGACTATATAATGCACATTTAATGCAGACCAACAGTCTTCAGGTCTAAGACCTAGGGGAAAAAGTGGTGAAAACAAGATAACACGACCAAAATCTGCTGGGCATTACTCCTCCAGGCCTCCCTGCCCAGTATTCACTGACTGACCTGAAAGTCTCAGGTTTGGGGCTTCTTCTACTATCCATGGCTCTGCTCCTTGCTCTAGCTTGAAGATCATCTCAGGTTTAGTAATGTGATGCCCTGGTAACGAGAAACAATGGAAGACTTTGTCAAACCACTAAGTCAAATCCTTTTCAGAATGACAACAGCTGGGCTTCAGGGACTGTGCAATGAAGGAGCCAATTTGAACATTTCATTACAGAGTAGTGACACATTTTTCATCAACTGGAATCTTATAAGTAAATATTATTATACCTTAAAAGGGTTCCTATATTTACGAACAACAAAACACATTCCTGGGAGTTACTGGGAAGTTTCACTCACCCAATGATACCAGGCTGCTGTAGGTCTCCAGCATCACATCTCTGTACAGTGTCCTCTGAGCGTCATCCAGGTCCTGCCACTCCTCCCAGGTGAAGTACACAGCTACTTCCTCAAAGGACACCAACTCCTGTAATGATACCAGGCTGTTGTAGGTCTCCAGCATCACGTCCCTGTACAGGGTCCTCTGAGCATCATCCAGGTCCTGCCACTCCTCCCAGGTGAAGTGCACAGCCACATCTTCAAAGGACATCAACCCCTGTAATGGCACACTTTTCCTCAAGTCAAAGCATCAGCCCAGGGTCAAAAGAACAAGATCTAGGAATTCACTCTTTTTTGTGTCCATGTGTCTTATATGTATTTTACATAAGATGTAGTTTGTTTTGTACTGTTTATGGTGGGAGAAGCAGTAATCACAGTAGAAATATGCTTCCACTGTAACAACTTATGAATTAATAAAATTGTATTACAAAGTTCACCTTATAGATCTAGAACCACCCTTGTTGCTAGGGATAAAAGTATAAACAAAATGCAAGGCCCTCTCTCTACAAAAATAATTTTAAAAATAGACATAATCCTGCATGCCTGTAGTCCTGGCTACTCTGGAAGCTGAGGCTGAAGGATTGCTCGAGCCCAGCAGTTTGACAGTGTAGTGAGTTATGATCACACCACTGCACTCCAGCCTGGCCAACAGAGACCCTGTCTCTCAAAAACAAAAAACAAAAAAAAGGGGAACAAAATTCTACTCCTCAAAGGAGCTCATGATCTGGTTATGAATATATAAGTATAAACACATACTGGGAATAATGTTTAGGTGAACTCATTGAGACACAAGCTCAGTGCAGACTAGGATAAGAGAGAAAGAGAAAATAAATTTTGTTTATTTTGCATCATGAGGTTCCACTTTACTGAAAAATCAGGTGTTTGGCTCTTCCACATGAACCATGAATTCTCATGACTATGAGAACGTATCAGAAGTCTACTCACAAAGGCAAAAAGAACACACACCACTTTAACGGAACTCTGGACAGCACCATGCCTAGATGAATGATCCTGGGCAGTGATGAAAGTTAAATGCAATATTTAAGGAATTGATTACGCAGTGAGTCTGCATTTAAATATTTGACCTAATTTCAAAAATTCTTATGCACCTATCATTTTAACATTACATTACTTCCTCAGTAGCCATGGGGACTGATTCCAAGACACCCCCAGATACCAAAATCCACAGATTGGATAACTCTCTTATATAAACTAGTCTCATATTTGCATATAACTTATGCACCTCCTCCTGTATACAGTCATAAGCTGCATAATAACATTTCAGTCAATGATGAAACATGTATATCACAATAGTCCCATAAGATGATGAAACATACACAGAAACCTGATACTGGCATTGCAGATGAAGTGCAGAAAATGATATTCAATAATGGCTCAGCCATCTGGTTACCCATATACCAAAAACATAAAAATATACATATCATGTAGGTTTTTGTAACACTATGATGTTCACAAAACAATGAAATTACCTAAAGATGCATTTCTCAGAAAGTAATCCCATCAGTAAGCCATGCACAACTGAACTTTAAATCTTTAGATTACCTATAATACTGAATACAATGTAATGCTACATAAATGGTTGTTATACTGTACTGTTTAGGAAATAATGACAAGAAAAATTTCTGTAGATGCTCTACACAGAGACAGCCATCTATTTTTGTGGGAATATTTTTAATCTGAAGTTGGCGGAATCCACAGATGCAAAACCCATGGATACAAAAGGTGAGTATACTTAATTAAAAGCATATACACTGGCATTTAAAAATTTCCTTTCTACAGGACAAAAAATTGCTCTATCCACCCAGGGTGAACACAGCCACTTCAGAAACAGGTGTAAATAGGGAGGTCCAGTAAGGACAGAAAAGTTACATGACCATATTGGCATTTTAACAGCCATCCCTGAGAAAGAGAATGGGAAAGGGCTTAAAGAAAAGTCAGAAGGGAGTAAAGAGGAAGACAGATATCACCTACATCAGGACATGAAGTGTGAGAATACACAATAAGGAAGCAGTTCTTAAAAGGAAAAAAATGTAGAAACAGGATTTGGTACCAATTTGCTGTGCAATGGGTAAAAAGGGGAGTTTTGTTTCCAAGTTATCTGCCATGATCCAGCTAGATTGGTACTGGTGTTGTGAAGTGAAATTTGTAAAAATGAAAGAATATGATAACCAGAAGTGACACAGACTTGGATATATCACGTGTGAAACACCTGAGGTTCCATATTGGGAATTTCCAACTGGCAATTGGGAATATGGCTCCAGTGGTTCAGAAGAGAGATCAAAACTAAAGATAAAGATTTGGAAATTACCAGAATTTCAATGGTACCTGAATCCATCAGACCAAATGAAAATAAGAGAATGAAAGAATAAAAGAAACAAGTACAGAATTTACAGAAACACTAACATTTACACCGGAAGAGAAATAGACTGTGAGGACCAAGAAGGAATTTCCTGAGCTTATTCCACGAATAAAGAAAAGTTCAATATTCAGAAGTCTACTAATATAATTCATCACGATCATAGTCCTGTGGAAAAAAATCCTTTGTGCACATAGGCATTGAGAAGATAGTTTTAGAAACAGATTCCAGGTTCCTATTTCTGCATGTAAGAAGCTTGGAATTAATCAGTAATTACTTTACAATAATTAATTTTAACAACAATCTTAACAACAAATAAAAAGCTGAAGAGACTAAAAAATCAACATTTCTTTCTAGATTTGAAACTCAGGGGAGGACACAGGGCAAACCACGGCCCCCAGGATTGCAGGGACAGAGAAGTGAACATAGGACTTAATGGCTTACAGGAAAATGGACTCACTACTGAAACCAACTTTGGAACCAGTGCTGGAGTAGAAAAACTCAAACTGTAAAGGGTGAACGGCTGGAGGATCAGCGTGGACAACTCTAAGTGGTAAAAACTACAAAGAGATAGAGTTATTGTGGGGGAGGGGGCAAAATACTGTAAAATTGTCTCATGGAGCTTCACCAGGCTCCTGTGACAAATACCTGAGAAAACTCCCCTCCTGCTTCAACCTTTGGGAAGGAAAAAGGAAAACTATTTTGAAATATGCCAGAGCACCCAGTTCTTAACAAGTCTTGTCCATAGGACAAACTACTTAACCTCAGCCTAATCTGCTCTAGTATAATCAGAGCCTAAATAACCTAGGGGAAGGGAATTATCCCCTTCCACTGCAGCCCATTCTAGCCATGTTCCACCTAAGGTGGAAAATTAATTAAACAGAGGAACACTTCTGAGGTTCACAGTATAGACCCAATCATAGCATTCCAGAACACGGCTGCTGGGGTCTGCGTGTTTGTCGCTCACATACGATACCAAAACACTGCTCCTGAGGTCTGAATGTTTGTCCTTCACATAGGATTCCATAACACTGCTACGAGGGTCTGAATGTTTGTCCCTCACATAGGATTCCAGAACATTGATGCTGGGGTCTGAACGTTTGTCCCTCACATAGGATTCCAGAACACTGCTGCTGGGGTCAGAATGCCCCTCACATAGGATTCCAGAACACTGCTGCTGGGGTCTGAATGTTTCTGCCTCACATAGGATTCCAGAACACTGCTATGAGGTTCTGAATGTTTGTCCATTACATAGGACTCCAGAACACTGCTACTGTGATCTGAGTGTCTGGCCCTCACACAGGATTCCAGGACACTGATGCAATGGTCTGAATGTTTGTCACTCACATAGAATTCCACAACACTGCTGCTGTGCTCTGAGTGTTTGTCCGTCACATACAATTCCAGAACACTGCTGCGGGGGTCCGAATGTTTCTTCCTTACATAAGATTCCAGAACACTGTTGCTGTGGTATGAATGTCTGTCCGTCACATAGGATTCCAGAACACTGCTGCCGTGGTCTGAATGTTTGTCCCTCACGTAGGATTCCAGAACACTGGTCTGAATGTTTGTCCCTCACGTAGGATTCCAGAACACTGCTGTGAGGGTCTAAATGTCTGTCCCTCACATAGGATTCCAGAACACTGTTACTGTGATCTGAGGGTTTGGCCCTCATATAGGATTCCAGAACACTCCTGCTGTGGTCTGAATGTTTGTCCCTCACATAGGATTCCAGAACACTGCTGCTATGGTCTGAATGTTTGTCCCTCACATAGGATTCCAGAACACCCCTGCTGTGGTCTGAATGTTTGTTCCTCATGGACGATTCCAGAACACTCCTGCTGTGGTCTGAATGTCCCTCACATAGGACTCCAGAACACTCCTGCTGTGGTCTGAATGTTTGTCCCTCACATAGGATTCCAGAACACTGCTGCTGTGGTCTGAATGTTTGTCCCTCACATAGGATTCCAGAACACTGCTGCTGGGGTCTGAATGTTTCTGCCTTACATAGGATTCCAGAACACTGCTATGAGGTTCTGAATGTTTTTCCCTCACATAGGATTCCAGAACACTGCTGCCATGGTCTGAATGTTTGTCCCTCACATAGGATTCCAGAACACTGTTGCTGGGGTCTGAATGTTTGTCCCTCACTAAGATTCCAGAACACTCCTGCTGTGGTCTGAATGTCCCTCACATAAGATTCCAGGACACTGCTACCAGGGTCTGAATGTCCATCACATAGGATTCCAGAACACTCCTGCTGTGGTCTGAATATCCCTCACATAAGATTCCAGAACACTGCTATGAGGGTCTGAATGTTTGTCCGTCACATAGGATTCCAGAACACTCCTGCTGGGGTCTGAGTGTTTGTCCCACACATAGGATTCCAAAACACTGCTGCGACGGTCTGAATGTTTGTCCCTCACATAGGATTCCAGAAGACTGATGCGAGGGTTTGAATGTTTGTCCCTCATATAGGATTCCAGAACACTGCTGCTGTGGTCTGTTTTTCTTTTTCTTTTTGTGTTTTTTAATTGCTTTATTTATATTTTTAATTGACATATGACATTGCATGTTTTTGTAATGTAAAATGTGAGGGACAAACACTCAGACCAATGCAGTAGCACTCTGGAATCCTATGTGAGGGACAAACATTGAGACTCTCACAGTAGTGTTATGGAATCCTACCTGAGGGACAAACGTTCAGAACCCAGCAGCAGTGTTCTGGAATCCTATGTGAGGGACAAAGTATGTACGCATTGTGAAAAGGTCAAATCTAGCTAATTAACAAATACATCAACTCACATAGTTATCATTTTCCTGGTGAATGCACATAACATTAACTTTCTATTTCTTAAGAATACAATGTATCATCATCAATTACAATCACCTTGTTCTACACTACATCTCCTGAAATTTATTCCTTCTATCTTACTCTAAGTATGTATCCTCTGATTAACATCACCGCAACTCCCCTTGACCCCTAGCTCTGATACCCGCCATTGTACTTTATACTTCTATGAGATCAACTTTTTCACATACCAGTAGGAGTCATATCATGACATATTTATCTTTCTGTGCCTGGCTTATTTCACTTAACATATTGTCCTCCAGGTTCATCCATGTTGTTCACAAATGACAGGGTTTTCTTTTTTTTACTGCCAAATAATATATCACGTTTTCTTTTTTTATATTTTCCTTATCGAATTTTATATATTTTTTATTATACTTTAAGTTCTAGGATATATGTGCACAACGTGCAGGTTTGTTACATATGTATAACATGTGCCATGTTGGTGTGCTGCAACCATTAACTCGTCATTTACATTAGGTATATCTCCTAATGCTATCCCTCCCCCCTCCCCCATCCCACAACAGGCCCCGGTGTGTGATGTTCCCCTTCCTGTGTCCACGTGTTCTCATTGTTCAATTCCCACCTATGAGTGAGAACATGCGGTGTTTGGTTTTTTGTCCTTGTGATAGCTTGCTGAGAATGATGGTTTCCAGCTTCATCCATGTCCCTACAAAGGACATGAACTCATCAATTTTTATGGCTGCATAGTATTCCATGGTGTATATGTGCCACATTTTCTTAATCCAGTCTATCATTGTTGGACATTTGGACATTTGGGCTGGTTCCAAGTCTTTGCAATTGTGAGTAGTGCCACAATAAACATATGTGTGCGTGTGTCTTTATAGTAGCATGGTTTATATTCCATTGGGTATATACCCAGTAATGGGATGGCTGGGTCAAATGGTATTTCTAGCTCTAGATCCCTGAGGAATCGCCACACTGTCTTCCACAATGGTTGAACTACTTTACAATCCCACCAACAGTGTAAAAGTGTTCCTATTTCTCCACATCCTCTCCAGCACCTGTTGTTTCCTGACTTTTTAATGATCATCATTCTAACTAGTGTGAGATGATATCTCATTGTGGTTTTGATTTGCATTTCTCTGATGGCCAGTGATGATGAGCATTTCCTCATGTGTCTGTTGGCTGCATAAATGTCTTTTTTTGAGAAGTGTCTGCTCAAATCCTTTGCCCACTTTTTAATGGGGCTTTTTCTTGTAAATTTGAGTTCTTTGTAGATTCTGGATATTAGCCTTTTGTCAGATGAGCAGATTGCAAAAATTTTCTCCCATTCTGTAGTGTGCCTGTTCACTCTGATGGTAGTTTCTTTTGCTGTGCAGAAGCTCTTTGGCTTAATTAGATCCCATTTGTCAATTTTGGCTTTTGCTGCCATTGCTTTTGGTGTTTTAGACATGAAGTCCTTGTCCATGCCTATGTCCTGAATGGTATTGCCTAGGTTTTCTTCTAGGGTTTTTATGGTTTTAGGTCTAACATTTAAGTCTTTAATCCATCTTGAATTAATTGTTGTATAAGGTGTAAGGAAGGGATCTGGTTTCAGCTTTCTACATATGGCTAGCCAGTATTCCCAGCACCATTTGTTAAATAGGGAATCCTTTCCCCATTTCTTGTTTTTGTCAGGTTTGTCAAAGATCAGATAGTTGTAGATGTGTGGTATTATTTCCGAGGGCTCCGTTCTGTTCCATTGGTCTATATCTCTGTTTTGGTACCAGTACCATGCTGTTTTGGTTACTGTAGCCTTGTAGTATAGTTTGAGGTCAGGTAGCGTGATGCCTCTAGCTTTGTTCTTTTGGCTTAGGATTGACTTGGCGATGCAGGCTCTATTTTGGTTCCATATGAACTTTAAAGTAGTTTTTTCCAATTCGGTGAAGAAAGTCACTGGTAGCTTGATGGGGATGGCATTGAATCTATAAATTACCTTGGGCAGTATGGCCATTTTCACGATATTGATTCTTCCTATCCATGAGCGTGGAATGTTCTTCCATTGGTTTGTGTCCTCTTTTATTTCGTTGAGCAGTGGTTTGTAGTTCTCCTTGAAGAGGTCCTTCACATCCCTTGTAAGTTGGATTCCTAGGTATTTTATTCTCTTTGAAGCAATTGTGAATGAGACTTCACTCATGATTTGGCTCTCTGTTATTGGTGTATAAGAATGCTTGTGATTTTCGCACACTGATTTTGTATCTTGAGACTTTGCTGAAGTAGCTTATCAGCTTAAGGAGATTTTGGGCTGAGACAATGGGGTTTTCTAGATACACAATCATGTCATCTGCAAACAGGGACAATTTGACTTCCAAGAAACAACTAAGATCAGAGCAGAACTGAAGGAAATAGAGACACAAAAAACCCTTCAAAAAATCAATGAATCCAGGAGCTGGTTTTTTGAAAAGATCAACAAAATTGATAGACCACTAGCAAAACTAATAAAGAAGAAAAGAGAGAAAAATCAAATAGACGCAATAAAAAATGATAAAAGAGATAGCACTACCGATCCCACAGAAATACAAACTACCATCAGAGAATACTACAAACTTCTCTATGCAAATAAACTAAAAAATCTAGAAGAAATGGATAAATTCCTCGACACATAAACCCTCCCAAGACTAAACCAGGAAGAAGTTGAATCTCTTAATAGACCAATAACAGGCTCTGAAATTGAGGCAGTAATAGCTTACCAACCAAAAAAAAAATCCAGCACCAGACAGATTCACAGCCAAACTCTACCAGAGGTACAAGGAGGAGCTGGTACCATTCCTTCCAAAACTATTTCAATCAATAGAAAAAGAGGGAACCCTGCCTAACTCATTTTATGAGGCCAGCATCATCCTGATACCAAAGCCTGGAAGAGACATAACAAAAAAAGCGAATTTTAGACCAATATCCCTGATGAACAACAATGCAAAAATCCTTAATAAAATACTTGCAAACCGAATCCAGCAGCACATCAAAAAGCTTATCCACCATCATCAAGATGGCTTCATCCGTGGGATGAAACGCTGGTTCAACATATGCAAATCAGTAAACGTAATCCAGCATATAAACAGAACCAAAGACAAAAACCACATGATTATCTTAATAGATGCAGAAAAGGCCTTCGACAAAAATTCAGCAGCCCTTCGACAAAATTCAGCAGCCCTTCATGCTAAAAACTCTCGATGAATTAGGTATTGATAGGACGTATCTAAAAATAATAAGAGTTATTCATGACAAACCCACAGCCAATGTCATACTAAATGGGCAAAAACTGAAAGGATTCCCTTTGAAAACTGGCACAAGACAGGGATGCCCTCTCTTATCACTCTTATTCAACATAGTGTTGGAAGTTCTGGCCAGGGCTGTCAGGCAGGGGAAAGAAATAAAGGGTATTCAATTAGGAAAACAGGAAGTCAAATTGTCCCTGTTTGCAGGGGTCTGTTTGCCCTCACATAAGATTCCAGAACACTATTGCTGTCATCTGAGTGTTTGTCCCTCACATAGCATTCCAGAACACTGCTGCTGTGGTCTGTTTGTCCCTCACATAGAATTCAAGAACACTGCTACAAGGGTCTGAATGTTTGTCCATCACACAGGATTCCAGAACACTGCTGCTAGGGTCTGAGAGAGTGTATCTCACATAGGATTCCAGAACACTCCTGCTGTGGCCTGAATGTTTTTCCTTCACATAGGATTCCAGAACACTGTTGCTGTGGTCTGAATGTTTGTACCTCACATAGGATTCCAGAACACTGCCACAAGGGCCAAATGTTAGTCCCTCACATAGGATTCCAGAACACTCCTCCTGTAGTCTGAATGTTTGGCCCTCACGTAGGATTCCAGAACACTGCTGCTGGGGTCTGAATGTTTGTCCCTCACGTAGGATTCCAGAACACTGTTACGTGGGTCTGAATGTTTGTTCCTCACATAGGATTCCAGAATACTGCTGCTGTGGTCTGTTTGTCCGTCACATAGGATTCCAGAACACCGTTACGAGGGTCTGAATGTCCATCACATAGGATTCCAGAACACTGCTGCTAGGGTCTGAGAGACTGTCCCTGACATAGGATTCCAGAACACTCCTGCTGTGGTCTGAATGTTTGGCCCTCACATAGGATTCCAGAACACTCCTGCTGGGGTCTGAGTGTTTGTCCCTCACATAGGATCCCCGAACACTGCTGCTGCTGCTAGAGTCACTGCGAGTGTCTGAATGTTTGACCTTCACCAAACACCAAATATCCTGGCACTTTAGTCTTGGACTTTCCAGCCTCCAGAACTGTGAGCAATAATCTCTGTTGTTTATGAATTACTCTGTCTAAAGTATTTTGTTAGAGCAGCCTAAAGAGACGAAGAGAGCATCACCTGCCCTGACACCTCATCACAACATTACTGAAGCTATATTAACAGCAGTCACTTTTAGTGGGTACTTCATCACTGGGAATAAAGGGGAAAAAATTGCAAGGCATACTAAAAGGCAAAAAATATATATACAATTTGTAGCAACAGAGCAAGCTTCAGAACAAGACACAGCTATGATTTTGGAATTTTTTTTAAATCTCTGGATAATATGCTAAGGGCTCTAATGAATGAAGTAGACAGCATTCAAGTGTAGATGGGTAATGTAATCAGAAAGACATCGTAAGAACCATCAACATAATGTAGTTATAAAAAATGTGGTAAATAACCTAAGAATACATCTGATGCCTTATTAGTAGACTAGACTCAGCTGAGTAAAGAATCTCTGAGCTTGAGGATTTATCAACAGAAACTTCAAAAACTAAAAAAGAAAAGAAACACTGAAAAGAACAGAAGATGATATCCAAGACTGTGGGATAACTACAAAAGGTGAAACAGAGTAATGAGAATACCAGGAGGAGAAGAAATAGAAGAAACATCTGCAACAACCATGTCTGAGAACTTCCAGTATTAATGTCAGACACCAAACCAAAGATCCAGGAAGCTCCGAGAACATCAGGCAGGATAAATGCCAACAACCTACACTTGGACATATAATTTTCAAACTATACGAAATAAAAGATAAAGGAAAACTCTGAAAGAAACCAGAGGTGGGGCAGAAAACACCTTACCTACAGAGACACAAAGATAAGAACTGCATTCAACATTGCAGAAAGTGTGAAAGCAAGAAGAGAGTGGAATGAAAAATTCAAAATGTTGACAGAAAAAAACCCACCAACCTAAGTTTTTGTACCCACTGAAATCACCCTTCAAAAGTGAAGGAGAAATAAGGCCTTCCTCAGAAAAATAAAAATTCAAGAAACTTGTTGCCAGGAGACCTGTCTTGCAAGAAATGTTAAATGAAATTCTTTAGAGGGAAACAAAAGATATACAACTGAAACCCGGATCAACATTTTTTTTAAAAAGAGCATTAAAGAAAGAATTGTGGTACAAAAAAAACTTACATATTTATTCTTAATTGATCTGACCAAGAAGTTTATAGATAATAATAAATACACACAGACAAATTATGTATGCTTATATACAAGTGAAATGAGTAACACTAATACAAGGAAATGAGTAACACTAATACAAGGAAAATGAGTAACACTAATACAAGGAAATGAGTAACACTAATACAAGGAATGGAATGGAAGGATGGGAGGGAGGAATTGTGGTACAATAAAAACTTATGTATTTATTCATAATTGATCTGACCAATAAGTTTGTAGATAATAATAAATACACACATATAGATTATGTATGCTTATACACAAGTGAAATGAGGAACAATAATACAAGGAATGGAATGGAAGGATGGGAGGGAGGAATTAGGTGTTTTCTTTGTTAAGCAGGTAGTCACCCATGAAGTGGGACAGTGTTATCTGAAAGTGGACTTGAATTGGTCGTAAATGTATATTGAGGAATTAGGTGTTTTCTTTGTTAAGCAGGTAGTCTTATTTGTGGGATAGTGGGATAGTGTTATTTGAAAGTGGACTTAAATTGGTTATAAATATATATTGCAAATTCTATGGCAACTAGTTAAAAAAAGTTTTAAAAAAAGAAGTACATGCTAAAAAGACAGGGAAAACGTAGTCATCTAAAATCGTCAATGAAAACTGCAAAGGGCAGAAAAAGAGTGGTAGACAAAAGAATGAAGACTAAGGAGAATGAATAGAAAACAGTAACAAATATAGCAGATATTAATCCAATGATATCAATAATCACTTTGAATGTTAATGGTATGAATGTACCATTTCAAAGACAGAGATTGTCAGACTCTATCAAAAGACAGACACATCTTGTTTCACTGCACTTTGCTTTATTGTGTTTTGTGACCATGTTTTTTACAAATCGAAGGTTTGTGGCCACCCTGCAATAAGCAGGTCTCACTGGCACCATTTTTCCTACAGCACGTGCTCACTTCATGTCTCTGTGTCACATTTTGGTCATTCTCACAGTATTTTAAGCTTTTTATTATTGAATCTGTTATGGTGATCTGTAATCAGTGATCTTTAATGCTACTATTGTCATTGTTTTGGGAACCACAAATCACACCTGGATAAGACAGCAAACAATTGACAAAAGTGTGTGTTCTGACTGCCCCACCAACGGGCCATTTCTCTCTCTCTCTTTTTCCCAGGCTTCTTTTTATTAATATTAAAATGTGCCCAATTGATTACCCTACAATAGCCTCCATGTGTTCAAGTGAAAGAAGAGTTGCATGTCTGTCACTTTAAACCAAAAGGAAGAAATAATTAAGCTTAGTGAGGAAGGCATGCTGTAAGCAAACAGGCCAGTAGCTAGACCTCATGCAACAAACACTTAGCCAAGTTGTGAATGCAAAGGAAGTGTTCTTGAAAGAAATTTAAAGTACTACTCCAGTGAACATATGAATGATAAAAAGCTAAACAATCTTGCTGCTGTTATGAAGAAAATTTAAGCGGTCTAGATAGAAGATAAAAAAAAACAAAAAACATTCCATTAAGCCTAAGCCTAACTCTCTTTTTTCTTTTTTCTTTTTGAGATGGAGTTTAGTTCTTCTTACCCAAGCTGGAGTGCATTGGTGGATCTCAGCTCATTGAGCCCTCTGCCTCCCAAGTTCAAGCCATTCTCCTGCCTCAGCCTCCCGGGTAGCTGGGATTACAGGCATGCACCACCACGCCTGGCTAATTTTTTGTATTTTTAGTAGAGACAGGTTTTATCCACGTTGGTCAGACTAGTGTCGAACTCCCGACCTCAGGTGATCTTCCTGCCTCGGCCTCCCAAAGTGCTGGGATTACAGGCGTGACAGCCACCGCACCCAGCCTCTCTTCAATTCTATGAAGGCTCGGAAAGGTGACGCAGCTGCAGAAGAAAAGTCTGAAGCTAGATGAGCCTGTTTCATGAGGTTTAAGGAAAAAAGTCATCTCCATAACATAGAAGTGCAAGATAAAGCAGCAAGTACTGATGGAAAAGCTGCAGAAAGCGATCTAGAAGATAACTAATTAAGATGGCTACACTAAACAGATTTGCAATGGAGATAAAACAGCCTTCTATTAGAAGGAGATGCCATCTAGGATGTTCACAGCTAGAGAGGAGTTGATGCCTGGCTTTAAGGCTTCAAAGGACATGTTGACTCTTTTGTTAAGGGCTAATGCAACTGGTGATGTTAACTTGAAACCAATGATGATTTACTATTCTGAAAATCCAAGGGCCCTGAAGAATTATGATAAAACAGCTCTGCCTGTACTCTACAAATGGGAACAAAGCCTGGATGACAGACTATCTGTTTACAAATACGGTTTACTGAATATCTTAAGCCCACTGTTGACACCTACTGCTCAAGAAATAGCATTCCTTTCAAAGTATTACTGCTCACTGACAATGCCCCTGGTACTCAAGGGTTTTTACAAAGATGTATAAAGAGCTGAATGTTGTTTTCATGCCTACTAACTCAACATTCATTCTGCTGCCCTTGGATCGAGGAATAATTTCAACTTTCAAGTCTTATCACTTAAAAAATATCTTTCATTAAGCTATAGCTTCTCTACAAAGTCATTCCTTTGACGGATCTGGGCAAAATAACTGAAAAACTACTGGAAAGGATTCACCATTCTAGATGCCATTGAGAACATTCATGATTTAAAGAAGAAGGTAAAAATAGCAACATTAGAAGTTGGGGCTGCGCGTGGTGGCTCACACCTGTAATCCCAGCACTTTGGGAGGCCACGGTGGGTGGATCACGAGGTCAGGAATTTGAGACCAGCCTGGCCAACATAGTGAAACTCTGTCTCTACTAAAAACAAAAAAAAAAATTAGCTAGGCCTGGTGGGGGGTGCCTGTAATCCCAAATACTTGGGAGGCTGAGGCAGAAGAACTGCTTGAACCTGGGAGGCGGAGGTTGCAGTGAGCTGAGATTGCGTCACTGCACTCCAGCCCAGGCAACACTCCATCTGAAAAAAAAAAAAAAAAAAGAAGTTGGGAAGATTATTCCAACCCTCACAGATGACACTGAGGGGTTCACGACTTCTGTGGAGGAAGTAACTGCAGATATGGTGGAAATAACAAGAGCACTAGAATCAGAGACAGAGCCTGAAGATGTGGTGAGACTGCAGCAGCCTCCGGAGAAAACGTGAGTGGATGAGTTGCTTCAATGGACGAGCAAAGAAAGTGGTTTCTTGAGATGAAATGTACTCGTGGTGAAGACAGTGTAAACACTGTTAAGATGACAACAGATTTAGAATAAACTTAGTTGGTACAGCAGAAGGAGGGCTTGACAGGATTGAACCCAATGATTTACAATAATACATAAACTTAGTTGGTACAGCAGTACGAAGGTTTGACAAGATTGAATCCAATTTTGAAAGTTCTACTGTGGGTAAAAAGCTATCAAACAACATCATATGCTACAGATAATTCTTTTGTGAAAGGGAGAGTCAATTGACACAGCAAACTTCAATGTTGTCTTATTTTAAGAAATTGCCACAGCCACCCCAACCCTCAGCAACCACCACCTTACATTAAGGCAAGACCCTCCATCAGCAAGAAGACTGCAACTTGGCCAGGTGCAGTGGCTCACACCTGTCATCCCAACATTTTGGGAGGCCAAGGTGGGTGGATTGCTTGAGCCCAGGACGTTGAGGCAACATGGCAAAACCCCATCTCTACAAAAAAAATACAAAAATTAGCTGGACATGGTGGCATGCACCTGTAGTCCCAGCTAGTCAGGAGTCTGAGGTGGGGGTTTGATTGAGCAGGAGGTTGAGGCTGCAATTACTCCAGCCTGAGCCACAGAGTAAAACCCTGTCACACACACACACAAAAAGATTGCAGCTTGCTGAAGGCTCAGATGACTGTTAGCACTTGTTAACAATAAAGTATTTGCAAATTAAGGTGTGCACACTTTGTAGACACATGCTATTGCACACTTTATACAGCACAGTATAAAGATACTTTTACATGCACTGGAAACCAAAAGAAATTGTATAACTCACTTTATTGCAGTGGTCTGGAACCAAACCCACCTATATCTCTGATGCATGGCCGTCCCGTATTGTACACTTAAAAAAAAAACTTAAGACGGTATATTTTAGGTGAAATGGTCATCCCTTTTTTTTTTTTTTTTTTTAGACAGAGTCTCACACTGTCTCCCAGGCTGGAGTGCAGTGGTGCGATCTTGGCTCACTGCAAGCTTCACCTCCCGGGTTCACACCATTCTCCTGCCTCAGCCTCCCGAGTAGCTGGGACTACAGGTGCCCGTCATCACGCCCAGCTCATTTTCTGTATTTTCAGTAGAAACGGGGTTCCACTGTGTTAGCCAGGATGGTCTCGATCTCCTGACCTCATGATCCACCTGCCTCAGCCTCCCAAAGTGCTGGGATTACAGGCGTGAGCCATCGCTCCCAGTCTCATTTTTTAAAAAGGGTGAGATGAGAAATATTTGGGGAGATGTTGCGGGAAGTCAGGGACCCCAAAAGGAGGGACTGGCTGAAGCCATGGCAGAAGAACGTGGATTGTGAAGATTTTATGGACCTTTATTAGTTCCCCAAATTAATACTCTTATAATTTCTTATGCCTATCTTTATTGCAATCGCTAAACATAAATTGTAAAGATTTCATGGACACTTATCACTTCCCCAATCAATACCCTTGTGATTTCCTATGCCTGTCTTTAATCTCTTAATCCTTTCAGCCAAGGAGGATGTATGTCACCTAAGGACCCTGTAATAATTGCATTAACTGCACAAATTGTACAGCATGTGTGTTTAAACAATATGAAATCTGGGCACTTTGAAAAATGAACAGGATAACAGCAATTGTTCAGGGAATAAGAAAGCTAACCTTAAACTCTGGCAGCCAGTGAGCCAGCTGGAACAGAGCCATATTTCTCTTCTTTCAAAAGCAAATGGGAGAAATATCGCTGGATTCTTTTTCTCAGCATGGAACATCCCTGAGAAAGAGAATGCACACCTGGGGGTGGGTCTCTGAATTGGCCCCCCTGGGGAGTGGTCGTCTCTTATGGTTGAGGCTGCAGGGGTGAAATAGACTCCAGTATCCCATAGCGCTCCCAGGCTTATTAGGAAGAGGAAATTCCCACCTAATAAATTTTGATCAGACTGGTTGATCTCAAAACCCTGCCTCCTGATAAGATGTCATGAATGACAATGGTGCCCGAAACTTCATTAGCAATTTTAATTTCGCCTCAGTCTTGTGGTCCTGTGATCTCGCCCTGCCTCCACTTGCCTTGTGATATTCTATTACCCTGTTAAGTACTTGATGTCTGTCACCCACACCTATTTGCACACTCCCTCCCTTTTTGAAAATCTCTAATAAACGCTGGTTTTTGTGGCTTGTGGGGCATCACGGATCCTACCAACGTGTGATGTCTCCCCCAGACGCCCAGCTTTAAAATTTCTCTCTTTTGTACTCTGTCCCTTTATTTCTCAAGCTGGCCAATGCTTAGGAAAAATAGAAAAGAACCTACGTGATTATCAGGGCAGGTTCCCCGATATGGAGTGATGGTCATGTTTATGGCATTATTTGTCGTGAAGAGTCCTTGGGTGAATACTTATCTCTAAACTAATTAAGATGTGTATATTCGGTGCCACACGCCTGTAATCCCAGGACTTTGGGAGGCCGAGGCAGGCAGATCATCTGAGGTCAGGAGTTCGAGACCAGCCTGGCCAACATGGTGAAATCCTGTCTCTACTAAAAAAAAATACAAAAATTAGCCGGGCGTGGGGGCGCACACCTGTGATCTCAGCTACTCAGGAGGCTGAGGCAGGAGAATTGCTTGAACCCAGGAGGTGGAAGTTGCAGTGAGCTGAGATCGTGTCACTGCACTCCAGCCTGGGCAAGAAGAGTAAAACCTCTGTCACACACACACACACACACACACACACACACACACACACACGGTATATATTAAATATGTGTAATTTTTGAATGTCAACCACACCTTAATTTTTTTTTTTTTTTTTTGAGACAGAGTCTCGCTCTGTTGCCCAGGCTGGAGTGCAGTGGCACAATCTCGGCTCACTGCAAGCTCCGCTTCCCAGGTTCACACCATTCTCCTGCCTCAGCCTCCAGAGTAGCTGGAACTACAGGCCCTTGCCACCACACCCGGCTAATTTTTTGTATTTTTAGTAGAGACGGCGTTTCACCATGTTAGCCCGGATGGTCTCCATATCCTGACATGATCTGCCTGCCTCAGCCTCTCAAAATGCTGCAATTACAGGTGTGAGCCACCACGCCCAGGCAATTTTTATTTTTTTGACACAGAGTCTCACTCTCACCCAGGCTGGAGTGCAGTGGAACTATCTTGGCTCACTGCAACCTCTGCCTCCCAGGGTCAAGCAATTCTCCTGCCTTAGGCTCCCAAGTAGCTGGGACTATAGATGCATGCTATCACACCTGGCTAATTTTTTGATTTTTAATAGAGATGGGGTTTTACCATGTTGACCAGGCTGGTCTCAAACTCCTGACCTCATGTGATCTGCCCAACTCAGCCTCCCAAAGTGCTGGGATTACAGGCGTAAGCCACTGCACCTGGCAATTTTTAAATATAGGTAATTAAAAATTAATAAAAAACAGGTATTTGCAAGTTTCTGTTTTGGTATATGTTTATTATTCTTTATGTCAGGGTGCTGCGTTAATACACTTAGGAGATCATAGTTTCTAAACTGAAATACATATAAATATGTCTGAAATGTTTTCTTTTTTCTTTTTTTTTTGAGACAGAGTCTTACTCTGTCACCCAGGCTGGAGTGCAGTGGTGCAATCTCAGCTCACTGCAACCTCCGCCACCCAGATTGAAGTGATTCTCCTGCCTCAGCCTCCAGAGTAGCTGGGATTACAGGCGCCTGCCACCACACCTAGCTAACTTTTAAAATTTTTTTTCCATTTTTAGTAAAGACAGGGTTTCACCATGTTAGCAAGGCTGGTCTCCAACTCCTGACCTCAGATGATCTGCCCGCCTCGGCCTCCCAAAGTGCTGGGATTACAGGTGTGAGCCACTGTGCCTGGACTGGAATTTTTCTAAAGTTTACATTTCTGAGTTAAGAATGCTTAAAATATTATAAAAACAGAAGCACAATTCATTATGTGTTTCATTAATCACCTTTATTAAAAACAGCACAATTATATTACAATAGGACAAAAAAATGTTTAAGCAAATGAAAACAAAACCATGACATACCCAAACTCAGGAGGAGGCAACAAACGCAGTGATAAAGGGAAGCTTACAGCTGCAGATGCTCAAATTAAAAAGAAGAAAGATCTCAAACCCATGCTAAAGGGAAGCTTATAGCTGCAGATGCTTAAGTTAAAAAGAAGAAAGATCTCAAACTCATGCTAAAGAAAGCTTACAGCTGCAGATGCTCAAATTAAAAAGAAAAAAGATCTCAAACCCATGCTAAAGGGAAGCTTACAGCTGCAGATACTTAAATTAAAAAGAAGAAAGATCTCAAACCCATGCTAAAGGAAGCTTACAGCTGCAGGTGTTTAAATTAAAAAGAAGGAAGATCTCAAATCAATAACCTAACATTACACTTGAAGGGAAAAAAAACTAATGACAAACCAAGCAAAAGGAAGAAAATAACAGATTAGAGCAGAGATAAGCAGAATAAGACCAGAAAAAAAAGGAAAAAAAAAAAACACTGAGTTTGTTTTTTTAAAGATCAATAAAAATTTTAAAACTCACAGCTATATTAAGAAAAAAGAGAAATTTCAAATACTAAAATCATAAATAAAAGAGGTGACAGTAAAACAGATGCCACAGAAATGAAAAAGATTACAAGAGACTAATGTGAGCAACCATATGCCACAAAACTGGGCAACCTAGAATAAATTTATAAATTCCTAGAAACACAAACCACCATATTGCATCACGGAGAAATAAAAAATCCAAAGAGACCTGTAACTAGTAAGAAGATTCAACCAATAATCAAAACCCCCCCAAAAAAGAAAATTCCAGGTCCAGATAACTTCACTGGAGAATTTTACCAAACATTTCAAGAAGAATTAATGCCAGTCCTCTGCAAAATATTCCAAAAATGTTCAAAAAACAGGAGGGAACATTCCAATCCATTCTATCAGGTCAACATTTATCTGGTTCCGGAGCCAGATGAACACCTTTCATAATAAAAACACTCAAAGAATTAGTAATAGATGGAAACTCCTCAGTAAATAAAGATCGTACATGAAAAGTTCACAGCTAACATCATACTCAATGGTGAAAAACTAAAAACTTTTCCTCAAGGATCTGGAACAAGATAGCAACATCTCCTCCTGCCACTTCTATTCACCACAGTACTGGAATTTCTACTTAGAATAATTAGGCAAGAAAAATAAATTAAAAGCATGCAAATTGGAAAGGAAGAAGTACAAAATTTTGTTCACAGACAACAGGATGTAATGTGTAAAAATCCTGAAATTCCACAAAATACTGGTAGAATAATGAAATTCAACAAAGTTTCAGGATACAGTAACACACACAAGTCAGTTGCATTTCTATAAACTAACAAGGAACAATCTGCAAATAAAATTTTAAAAAGAGAGGCCAGGTGCAGTGGCTCACGTTTGTAATCCCAGCACTTTGGGAGGCCAAGGCGGGTGGATCACCTAAGGTCAGGAGTTTGTGACCAGCTGGGCCAACCCCATCTCTAATATACATAGTAAAACTCTGTCTCTATTAAAAATACAAAAATTAGCTGGGCGTAGTGGCAGACACCTGTAGTCCCAGCTACTTAGGAGGCTGAGGCAGGAGAATTGCTTGAACTTGGAAGGTGGAGGTTGCAGTCAGCTGAGATTGTGCCACTGCGCTCCAGCCTAGGAAACAGAGTGAGATGCCGTCTCAAAAAAAAAGAAAGGAAAGAGAGAGAGAGAAAGAAAAGAAGAGAAAAGAAAAGAAAGAAAAAGAAAACAAAAGAAAAGAAATATTTAAAAAGAATTACATTTGGCTAGGCGCGGTGGCTCATGCCTGCAATCCCAGCACTTTGGGAGGCCGAGACGGGCAGATCACCTGAGGTCACAAGTTCAAGACTAGCCTGGTCAACATGGAAAAACCCTGTCTCTACTAAAAATACCAAAAAATCTGCTGGGCGTGGTAGCACACACCTGTGATCCCAGCTACTTGAGAGGCTGAGGTTGGAGAATCGCTTGAGTAAGGAAGGCAGAGGTTGCAGTGAGCTGAGATAGTGCCACTGCACTCCAGCCTGGGAGACAGAGCAAGACTCCATCTCAAAAAAAAAAAGAATTACATTTACAACAGCATTTTAAAAATTAGAAATAAGCTTAACCAAGAGGGCAAAAGATTTGAACACAGAAAACTACAAAACACTGTTGAAAGAAATTAAACACAAATAAATGAAAAGAAAAGCTGGGCTTGCAGATTAGATGATTTCATCTTGGAATGATATCAACACTATTCGAAGTGACCTAGATTCAATACAATCCTTATAAAGATTCCAATGACATTTTTGATAAGCAGAAAAACCCATCCTAAAATTCATATGGAATCTCCAGGGCCCATGAATAGGCAAATCAATCTTGAAACAGAACAAAATTAAAGGTCTCAAAACAATTACAAAACTGCACTAAGCCAAAAAAAAAAAAAAAATGTGGTCATGGCATAAAGACACACTTGACACACTTATGGACCAACACAACAGAGACCTCAGAAACCAACCCTGGCATATATGGTCCGATGATCTTCCACAAGGATGCCAAGACCACTCAATGGTGAAGGACAGTTTCTTCAACAAATGGTGTTGGGAAAATTGTATATCCACATGCAAAACAATGAAGTTGGACTCTTACCTTACACCACGTTAAAATTAATTCAAAGTGAATTATAAACCTAAATGTAAAACTAGAACTATCAAACTCCTAGGGAAAACAAATTTGGAAAATGCTTTATGACAATGAATTTGTCAATAATTTTTAGGATATGATATTAAAAGCTCAGGCAGTAAAAGCAAAAATAGATCAAACCTAAAAGCTTCTGTACCTCAAAGGTCACAACCAACAGAGTAAAAGGCAAACTGTAGAATAAAAGAAAATACCAGTTGAGTGTCCCTTATTTGAAATGCTTGGGATGTGTTTCAGATTTTGTAATATTTGCATTATTCTTACTGGTAGATCATCTCGAATTCAAACAACTGAGTCTGAGATGCTCCAATAAGCATTTCCTTTGAGTGTCATGTTGGCACTCAAATAGTTTCAGACTTTGGAGCATTTCAGATTTCAGATTTTTGGATGAGAGACATTCAACCTATAGTTGCACATCATGTATCTCATAAGAAGTGAACATCCAGAATACATAAAGAACTCCTACAGAGAGACTACCAGAAGCAGAGAGGAGCAAACACGTTTTCACACTAGGGCACCTCCTATCTCTCCTGGATTCCAATTAGGGCAGAGTAAATGCTAGTTCTCTGCCAACCCAGGATTAGGCCCTGCAGCTGCAGTGAAAATAATCACAGAAGAAGACTAAGAAATAAAAAATGGAGAAAGTGAGACATCAAACTAAAATTACTAGAAACCCCTAGGAAGAAGGAAAAAGAAACCAAGAAACCAGAAAAACAATCATAATTAAACCTTGGAGTGACCAGATCAGAGTTTCCTAAAGGAGTGGAAATTTATTGATTTGAAGAGGATTTACTGATTATTGATTTGAAGAGGAAGAAAAACCACGAATGGTCTAAAGCAACAGCCTAGTGTCTGAAGAAGTCAGTAGGGTGAAAACGAGAGCTGGCCAGAATGTCCACAGATGGTGACAAGTTTGCAAAACCTCTCCTAGACTACTCGTGAGGCTAACTAGAGGCCAAGGAGCCAACCCTGCCCCTGTCCTTACAGAGAGACCCTACACAGGATTCCCTGATATAGACGGAAGGACAACATCTTATCAGGTCCTCTCTGTGCAGATGTGGTTATCATTCCAAATAATGAGCTCCAGCCCCAAGCCTGTTCCATCCTCAATTGCTCTGAGTGGCCAATGTGGGCTCTCCACACACGAGCTACATGTAGGTTCCTTGGGTACCCAGATGCGAGCCATGAAACACAAACCCTCCATGGTCAGGTCCGTATCTGTTTCCTGCCTTTTTCCCAGCAGCCCCCAGGCCTCGGCAGCAGTGGTCTACCTCTGCTGATTCTTATTCGGAACCTAAACTTGGAGACAATTAGAACCTGGACCCCAATTCTACCTGAAAGTAACAGAATAACATAATCTATACCCTGCAGCATGACTGTTTGCCCAACATAATGAGGATGAACTGTGAGATAATGAATGATCATGACAAAAAACCCCGCTACAACCCAACAACAAAATAAAGTGATTAAAAAATGGACAAAGAACATTTATCCAAAGATGCAAAGATGATATACAAATAGCCAACAGATACATGAGATATATGAGAAGATGTGTAACGTCACTAATCATTAAAGAAATACAAATAGAAACCACAATGGGACATCACTTCAAACCCAACAGAAAGTAACAAGCGCAGGTGAAAGTGAAACCCTTGTACACTGTTGGTGGAAATATGAACTGGCTCCTCAAAAAAAATAAAATAAAATGACCATATGATCCAGCCATCCAACTTCTATAGAGAGACAGAATAATTAGTAGCAAGACGTCAGATATGTGCACACCTATGTTCACAGCAGCATTACACAGCCACAAGGTGGAAGAAACCAAAACGTCTATCCAGGAATGGATGGATAAACAAAAGGATATATACATATACAAAGAAATATTATTCAGCCATAGAAAAGAAGAAACTCCTGACACATCTGACACATAACATGGAACCTACTTACAAAACGACAAATATCATATAACCCCAGGTATATAAGTCAAATTTTTAGAAACACAAAGCAGAATAGTACTTTCCAGGAGGTGGAAGGAGGGGAAATTAATAGTTGTTGAATGCGTATAGAGTTTTCCAAGATTAAAAAAAATCGATATCTGCTACACAACACTGTCCGTACTTAACTCTACAAAACTGTATACTTACAACTGGTTATTATGGTAAATTTTAAGGTATGTGTTTGTCACCAAAATTCGAAATAATAAATTTATAAAAAATGATCTTTTTTGACACAGGGTCTTACTCTGTTGCCCTGACAGAATGCAATGGCATGATCACAGCTCACTGCAGCCTCAACCTCCCAGGCTCAAGCAACTCTCCCACCTCAGCCTCCCGAATAGTTGCGACTACAGGTGCACGCCACGATGTCAGGCTAATTTTTGGTTTGGTTTTTTTGTAGACAGGGTTTTGCCATGTTGCCCAGGCTGGTCTCAACCTCCTGGGCTCAAGCAATCCACCTGCCTTGGCCTCCCACAGAGCTGAGATTACAAGCATGAGCTACCATGCCCAGCCTATAAAAAATTATTTCAAAAAGCTGAAAGATTAATCAAACTGGAATATTTAGAAATATTTAATTAACCCAAAAGAAGTTAGGAAAGAATATATAGAAAATCAAAAGACAGACGAAGGCCAGGCATGGTGGCTCATGCCTGTAATCCCAACACTTTGGGAGGCCAAGGTGGGTAGATTGCTTGAGCTCAGGAGTTCAAGACCAGCCTGTGCAACATGGCAAAACCCTATCTCTAAAAAAATATAAAAATTAGCCAGGTGTGGTGCCATGCACCTGTAGTCCCAGCTACTCAGGGGGCTGAAGTGAGGATTGGTTGGGCCTGGGAGGCAGAGGTTGCAGTGAGCCAAGATTGCACCACTGCACTACAGTCTGGGTGACAGAGCAAGACCCTGTCTTAAAACAAAAAAAAAAAATTAAACAAATAGAAAATAAGTAGAAAAACGGCAGACCTAAATCCAACCTTAGAAATGATTAGTTACAATGTAACTGGACAAATACTCTACTTAAGACAGAGACTGCCAGACCTGAGAGGAAAGCAAGACCCAACAATATGGCATCCACAGAGACACAATTTAAACACAAAGACACAAACAAAGTATGAGAAAAAATATGCTATGCAGACACTAACCATAAAAATATGCTATCCAGACACTAATCATAAAAAGCTTCAACGGAGATGTTAACACTAGATGAAAGAGGCTTCAGAACAAAATATATCACCAGAAATAAACAGGGTACTTTCATAAAAATAAAAGAATCAGAAAGGATGATATTACAATTATAAATTGTGCCTCGCCGGGCGCGGTGGCTCACGCTTGTAATCCCAGCACTTTGGGAGGCCGAGGCAGGCGGATCACGAGGTCAGGAGATCGAGACCACGGTGAAACCCCGTCTCTACCAAAAATACAAAAAAATTAGCCGGGCGTGGTGGCGGGCGCCTGTAGTCCCAGCTACTCGGAGAGGCTGAGGCAGGAGA
Organism: Hylobates moloch; assembly: GCF_009828535.3. NCBI lineage: Eukaryota > Metazoa > Chordata > Mammalia > Primates > Hylobatidae > Hylobates > Hylobates moloch. The sequence continues at coordinate 481,978 of NW_026652284.1, forward strand.
ATGGCGTGAACCCGGGAGGCGGAGCTTGCAGTGAGCCGAGATTGCGCCACTGCACTCCAGCCTAGGCGACAGAGCGAGACTCCGTCTCAAAAAAATAAAATAAATAAATAAATAAATTAATTAATAAATTGTGCCTCAAAGTGCACACAAAGTACACATACACACAGGCTCAAAGTATGTGAATCAAAAACAACAGAACAAAAGCAGGAAATTGACAATCCACAATTATAGCTGGTGAATTAATACTGCTCTCTCAGTAACTGACGGAACAACCAGATAAAAAAATAGGAAAAATACAGATCTAAATGACAAAATCCTGACCCAAACGGTATTTACGAAGCACACAGTTGGGCACTACCAAGACAGATTGTATGTCCATCTATTGAGAAAAGGTTCAAGCATGAAATAGTCTGAACACTTGAAATTAAATCAGAAACCAACAACAAATAGATACCCCAAAAAGCCTCATATGTCTGAAAACCAAGCAATAAACGTTGAAATACCCTGTGAGTCAAAAAATATTCACAAGGGGAACTGGAATATATTTGGAACTTGTTATAAAAATCACATTTCTGGTAGACTAAAGGTGACAACTTCTTTCCTGCTCCTCTCTCTGTGAGAACCAATTCCCCTTGCATCTTGCCCAGACTATTGACTTATTTGGCCAACAGAAGGTGACAAAGGTGGTATCTGGGAACTTCAGAAGCCAGGCTGAGAGAACGGAACACTTCTCCTGGAGAAAGCCAGTCACCAGGCAGGAAATCCCACTCCCCTGAGACGCCCATGATGGAAACCACACAGCCAGTCCATGACTAGCTACACGCATTGATAGCCCCCACTGAGCCTCCAGCAACACCCACTCCCAACCACTAGTGAGCCACCCTGCACACCACCCCGCTGTGCTTTCACACAATCCAGCTCGGCTGCTGCCCTGCTGCAACTGTGTGTGTGAGATGAGCTGGCCACCAAGACTTTCTAAGCCAAAAAACAGAATGAGTTGTTTTAAGCTGCCAAGTTTGGGGGCTTGTTTCTTCAGAATAGATAACTGGAACAGAATATGGCAGCTGGAAATGAGCCGCTGTGGTGATCAGAAGCTACAACATGTGCCACGACTGTGAGGCAGAGCTGTAACTGGGCCTCAAGGAGACCATTCATGCAAGCTGGAAGGGCATCAAGACTCTCGGTGAGGGCCTGAAGGACGGTGAGAAAATGTCATTGGAAACTGGAGAAAAGGCCTGGGAGTTACGTGCTGAGGGACTGCGGGAAAACTACAGCCACAACATGGAAACTGAAAGGGCACTGCACCATCTCAGGGATCTGCCTAAGGACACATCTGAGAAGAACGTGGAAAGTGCTACCGGCCTCCCCTGTCACTGAATAAATATGACAGGAGACAGACATGATCTAAAAAAGGAGGTTCAGTTTTCAAACAGAATTTAGAGAAAATATAAAGAAATAATTTCTTGTCTCAAAAGGCCAAAAAAAAAAAGAAAAGAAAAAGAAAAAAAATGAAAAAGAAGCCATTGAATACCCTACTGACCATAAGAAAAAGGCAGAGAAAGTTGGTCAACGGTAACCCAGGCACTGAAGGAAAAAGAACATGAAGAATGGGCTGGGCGCGGTGGCTCACGCTTGTAATCCCAGCACTTTGGGAGGCCGAGGCGGGCGGATCATGAGGTCAGGAGATCGAGACCACGGTGAAACCGTCTTTACTAAAAATACAAAAAATTAGCTGGGCGTGGTGGCGGGCGCCTGTAGTCCCAGCTACTTGGAGGGGCTGAGGCAGGAGAATGGCCTGAACCCAGGAGGCGGAGCTTGCAGTGAGCCAAGATCGCGCCACTGCACTCCAGCCTGGGTGAGAGAGCAAGACTCCGTCTCAAAAAAAAAAAAAAAAAAAACATGAAGAATGACAAAAGCCCAGAGGGAGGAGTAAAAAGGCACAAACGCCGTTCTCAGGGACCAGGACTGGGCACTAATCAGAGAACTGCAACAGGCACCCCATGGGAATGACCATGCACCTACCTTGCCTCCCACCAACCCCATCTAAAGGGAAATGCCGACTGTTTTCACACCAGTCCCCTCACTGCGGCTGAGTGTGGGGGAGCGCAAATGACAGGCCACCACAACCTGATTCAGTCCTCACTGCGGCTGAGTATGGGGAGAGAAGGTGACAGGCCACCAAAACCTGATTCAGTCCTCGCTGTGGCTGAGTGTGGTGGGGGGGAGCAGATGACCGGCCACCATGTGGCTAGTTGTGGGGGGGCAGATGACAGGCCACCACAAACGGCTCCCTCCTTGTGGCTGATGTGTGGGGGAGGTGACGGGCCATCACAACACCACAACCTGATTCAGTCCTCACTGCGGCTGAGTGTGTCGGGGGGCAGATGACAGGCCACCACAACCTGATTCAGTCCTCACGGTGGCTGAGTGTGGGGGGGGGGGGCAGATGACAGGCCACCACAACCTGATTCAGTCCTCACTGTGGCTGAGTGTGTGGGGGGGTACAGATGACAGGCCACAACCTGATTCAGTTCCCACTGCAGCTGAGTGTGTGGGGGGGCAGATGACAGGCCACCACAACCTGATTCA
>NW_026652284.1:499566-524148 GCF_009828535.3 Hylobates moloch
ATGGGAGTGACGTGCTAAAACCGGAACCCGAAACAATGGGAGTGACGGGCTAAACCAGAACCCGAAACAATGGGAGTGACGTGCTAAACCAGAACCCGAAACAATGGGAGTGATGTGCTAAACCGTAACCCAAAACAATGGGGGTGACGTGCTAAACTGGAAACCCAAAACAATGATAACTAAGAGTGGTGCTAAGGCCCTATGTTTTGGTCACACTCTCAGCCAAGTGAGAACTTGACTAAAAAGGAGGAATTTTTTTTTTTTTTTTGAGACAAGAGTCTCACTCTGTCCCCCAGACTGGAGTGCAGTGGCACGATCTCAGCTCACTGCAACCTCTGCCTCCCAGGTTCACACCATTCTCCTGCCTCAGCCTCCCAAGTAGCTGGGACTACAGGCGTCCGCCACCACGCCTGGCTAAATTTTGTATTTTTAGTAGAGATGCATTAGCCAGGATGGTCTCAATCTCCTGACCTTGTGATCCGCCCACCTCGGCCTCCCAAAGTGCTGAGATTACAGGCATGAGCCACTGCGCCCAGCCAAAAGGAGGAATTTTTTAAGCAAAATTATGGGAGGCCATTGTTTTGAACTAAGCTCATGCAATAGGTCCCAACAGACCAAACCAAACCAAAATGGAGTCACTCATGCTAAATGTAACATAATCAAACTAAGACTTTAAGGAAACACATAAATCCTAGAACAAACCAGGTTTTGTTTTTCTCCTGTAAACAGGACGTTCCAGCATAAGAAGGTACCTTCTACTCAAGTCCTTGTTCCACCTTTTCAAAACTCACTGGTCTATTTCCCAGTGGGTTTCTAAACCAAGTAAGTACATTTGCAATGGTAATAGTGACACCAGTGACTAAAGTTTTGGCCAATCTCTCAAAATTGAGAAAATAACCAAAGGGAAGGAATTCTTAAAGTGAACTAAGTATGGCCTGAGAAGGACTCCATAATTCTATATATGAGTCCTTGTGGATGAACTGCAACCTATCTTAATAAGTAGACAAGGCCGGGCGCAGTGGCTCACGCTTGTAATCCCAGCACTTTGGGAGGCCGAGGCGGGCGGATCACGAGGTCAGGAGATCGAGACCATGGTGAAACCCCGTCTCTACTAAAAATACAAAAAAAAAAAATTAGCCGGGCGTGGTGGCGGGCACCTGTTGTCCCAGCTACTCGGAGAGGCTGAGGCAGGAGAATGGCGTGAACCCGGGAGGCGGAGCTTGCAGTGAGCCGAGATCGTGCCATTGCACTCCAGCCTGGATGACAGAGCCAGACTCCGTCTCAAAAAAAAAAAAATAGGTAGACAAGAATGAAAACCTAACTTGGGAGTATGTACCTGGAACTACAGCTGTGTCTTGGCCAATCCCAATGGCCAAACTTCAACCACTCAGGCACTGCCAAGTGTTCAAACTGTGTTCAAACAAGGCAAACGCTGAGTTGTTTCTGTACCTCACTTCCGATTTCAGTATGCCACTTCCCTTTTGTCTATAAATCTTCTTACGCCATATGACTGCGCTGGAGTCTCTGTGAATCTGCTGTGATTCTGGGGACTGTGGGATTCGTGAATCGTTTATTGCTCAATTAAACTCCTTTAAAGTTTTTCTTTTAACAGAACTAACATAGAAGAATTTCCAGATCATGAACAGACGTTTTGTAATACCCAACCTTGTATTAACATTAATAGACTCTTCCTTAGATACCTAACCTTGTTTTTAATATGAATAGACTCTCCCTTAGCTGAGAAAACCGGACAAACTCCATTTGCCTCCTTCATTTACAAGACATCAAGGGCTCCTTACCCACCCCCTTTCCTCAAGGACTTTAACTTGTGCAAGCTGACTTTCAACACATCAAAGAGTGCAATTAACTGATACAGTGCTGAGGCAAGCAATGTCCGCAGTTCCCAGCAATTTACTCGGAGATAGTACCACAAAGCCCCCACATTTGTCCAGCGGATAACGCCCAGAGCCCCCTCACCTATCACTTTGTGATGAATTTAAAGCCCCAGCACCTGGAACAGTTTGTTTTCCTGTAACCATCTGTCTTTTTAACTTTTTTGTCTGTTTTTTCTTCTGTAAAGTTGCTGCAGCTAGAATCCCCCCTCCCCTCTCTAAATCAAAGTATAAAAGAAAATCTAGCCCCTTCTTCAGGGCCGAGAGAATTTCGTGCGTTAGCTGTCTCTCAGTCACCGGCTAATAAAGGACTCCTGAATTTGTCTCAAAGTGTGGTGTTTCTCTCTAACTCGCTCGGGTATGACAGTTTCAACTACGGTAGAAGACTCGAGTAAGGCAAATACAGCTGCCCTAAATTTGACTATTATTTAGATCAATGGTGAGTTTAGAAGAAATAAGTTAAGACTACACAGAGTGGGCTAAAGTGCAAATAAACACTGGAAATATTTCCCAGAAAATATAACTTTGAACAGGCTTCTGCACACCCTGCACGTAAAGATAAACTAAGAAAAAGGTGTGGAGAGTTACTTAAGGACCTGTGGTTAACTCAGTCCTCAAGATGTTCCGGGTTTCATCCATGCATCAAGGAGGACCTCCCAAAAGCTGTTTGAGCAAGGAGCATACCTTACGATGTAAGCTGTGCTTTAGCGGAAGATGACCGTTTCCACTGCGCAACATGCCGTGCTTTAGCAGATGATGACCGTTTCCACTGTACAACACGCCGTGCTTTAGCAGAAGATGACCGTTTCCACTGCACAACACGCTGTGCTTTAGCGGCAGGTGACCATTTCCACTGCACAACACGCCGTGCTTTAGCGGCAGATGACCATTTCCACTGCACAACACGCCGTGCTTTAGTGGAAGATGACCGTTTCCAATGAACAACACTACAAGTGTTTACTGCCAGGCAGGTGTGAAATATGTTCCAGCACATGATCTATGTCACCAATGAAGGTGGTGGTTCAGACTTGCACGCAAGCTTTCCTGTCCCACAAGAACACAGCATGCTCTTTTCTCGGGTTCCATTCCAATCACGTAACAAACATGACTGCCTTTTTTGTCGCAGCATCAGAAAGATCAAAGGAAAATTTGCACTCAACTTAGACAACTCTAAGCTCTTATAACCTGCCTATATCTACAGGTCAGCTTTATCTTATTTATGTATATTTCCTTCAAGCTGAGTTTCACTTATTTCTACTTTTCCTTTTTAATTCACAGACACCCATAAACTCAGAAAATACAGTGTAAAACAAAGTGAAGAACAAATAAACAACTCACCAGAGATTTATTCGTTTCTTGTTGCTCTTGGAAACACCTAGAGGACACTGGAAACATAGCTGGGAGAGAAGGCAAATGACATGGATTAAGGAGAGAACTGGTGTGGTGTGGTCCCAGATTCTTCTGCCCAACACTCTAGACACATTACCTGGAAAAGCCCTCCTCCCTCCTGAAAAAGAAAAACTTCCCCGTGGGAGAGGAGTCCTTCACGCCTCATTAGGGGCAGCAAAGACTCAAGATAAGATACATCTACAAGTACATTAATTGGTAGACATCAGATGCACAATTTATTTTTGAATAAAAATATATATATTACCTACTAATTTAGCAACAATATTACCTAAAGATATAATCTAATAATTTAATACAAAGAAACATTATAAGTTCACTAAAATAAATGTTATAGAAATATACTGGGCTGTACTAACTGTTTTCCTATTAATATATGGATTCCACAAATAAATTCATATGAGTGTTCCCATGACAGTACATCTTGCTTTTCTATACCTGAACATCATGGAAAGTGCATCTTGCAACCCAGCAATTTTGGCCTACAATTACGTTTTTTAAAATGTACATGATATGTTATTTCCTGCAGTACACCATTCTACTCATGTTTCCCAATAACACCTTTCCCTGTATCCAAGCCCTCATATTACGCCCTGACAATAAATTGGGCTTTTCCATCTGACTTGTCCAGTGAATGGACAATGGAAAATGTGATGCAAATATCCATTGGTTCTTGCCTTTTTGGACACAGTCATATTGTGAAGAGGTCTGGAGCTACCCTGTCGGAGACACAGGGCCTAGCCAGGAGTCACCACAAACCGCCAGGTTGTGAAGGAAACTATCTTCAACCAACCAGGCTCAGTCAAGGCACCAGGTGACCAAGGCCTCTTTTGTGATCCAGGCAACACAAATATATCAACTACCCAGCTGAACCCACCACACGAAAATGCAGATCCACAGAACTTCGAACAAATAAAATGGTGGTTTTTTATAAGCCAGTAAGGTTTAATTAGTTCCTTAAACAGCAAGTATTAACTGTTACACCTAAGCGAACAGAATTCAGTATGTTTTTAACAAAATTACGTAGGGGGAGAAAGTCTTAAATTACAAACCAAATACAATCAATAGAACTTCACAATCTAATGCTAAATTTGGTGAGGGACTAGGTTTAAGGTATCTCAGACGCTGGAAACAATGGGCTAAGGTTGAAAGAATGGGACTGTGTTTGGAGAGTATTTTAATTTTCTCAGGTATGACAGGTCACTCCTGCACCCCAGACCACACTTTCAGGCCCCTTCAAATAAGGAAGATTTCCTAGGTCCTTGCCTGTTCTTCTCAGCCGAATTCACCTCAACCTTCTGAAAGTTCGTCCAAACCTTCCACTATCACCTAGTCTTTGCAAATCTCGTGCATTCTAGGCAGTAGAATTAATATTTCCTGAGCGAGGAAAACTGGGATCTTCACCTGTGACCCTTTTTTTCCTCCTCTGAAGCACCAGTGAGAGGTTAGACCAGAGGGCTGTTCTTTCCAGTGTGCTTCTTATTCATAGGGAACCCTCCCCTTCAAACTTTATAACACACGGTTAAGACTGAAGTACCCTTGGCCGGGCGCGATGGCTCACGCTTGTAATCCCAGCACTTTGTTTGGGAGGCCGAGGCGGGCGGATCACGAGGTCAGGAGATCGAGACCACGGTGAAACCCCGTCTCTACCAAAAATACAAAAAAATTAGCCGGGCGTGGTGGCGGGCGCCTGTAGTCCCAGCTACTCGGAGAGGCTGAGGCAGGAGAATGGCGTGAACCCGGGAGGCGGAGCTTGCAGTGAGCCGAGATCACGCCACTGCACTCCAGCCTGGGCGACAGAGCGAGACTCCGTCTCAAAAAAAAAAAAAAAAAAAGACTGAAGTACCCTTAAGGCTGAAGACCATCATCCAGTACCCTACCTCCCTCGCGGAATCAGTGAGTTCTTCCCTGGAAACTAGGTCTCGTATAAACTTCTGTAAACGCAACCCAGGAGGACTAGGCAGGTCACACAGTGAAGGAGGGAACCAGAAACTTCACTTGCTAAAGAGACACCGGGAAACCCAACTAATACAAACGCCCAGTTTAAGACTCGAGGAGCACGCGTTTCGCACTACTCCTCTGGGAATGGGGAACGTCTCCCGAGAACTGTGTGTTAGCACCGGGACAGATGGGCAAATTGAGCGTCATGGGGGTTGGTAACCGGGTCCCTCAGCGGCAGGGCAGGAGCGTAGCCTGCTGACTCCGGGCCCAGGGCCACCGGCCTCGCCTACCCGCTCCTGCGCCTCTAGAACCCGCGCTTCAGTGCCGGGACCCCACGCCTGTCCTCCCAGCCCCCGCCAGGGTCCGCGGCCCGCACCTGCACGTCAGGCCCCGCCCGCCCGCGATGCGCCCACGCTTCTGCTCCCACCAACTGGGGAACACTGGTCCGGCCCCCGGGATCCCCTGAGGCCCACGGGTTCCTCTTCGCCCTCGCACGCACCCGCAGGGACACAGAACAGGTCTCAGGCCTGCCCAGCTGCAGGAGTGCCTCTGTGTTCCGCACTTCCGGAGGAAAATGGCGGAGTAGGCGGGGCGGCGCATGCGCAGAGAGAAAAGCTGGTTCCCAAGGTCCTTGATGGTAACATCGTTGGAAGGTGACACTACATTTCCCATGAGGGTCTGCGGTCCCCTGTTAGGAACGCACGCCGGACATTCTATTTTGCCCAGCAGTGAGTCCGGTTACCCGGAGACCCGGACTTATTGGATCAGGACTGGTCCCTACCCACGTGACACAGATGTGGCATTCTGGTTCTTTATTAAATCCTGGTTTCACAACCTGGGACATTGTGAAAATAATAGAGAAATTCCAATAGAGGCCAATTGGTCTATGCTATTAATGAGTAACTTTTTTTTTTTTTTTTGAGACGGAGTCTCGCTCTGTCGCCCAGGCTGGAGTGCAGTGGCACGATCTCGGCTCACTGCAACCTCCGCCTCCCAAGTTCAAGTGATTCTCTTGCCTCAGCCTCCTGAGTAGCTGGGATTACAGGCGCGCTCCACCACACCCGCTGAATTTTTGTACTTTTAGTAGAGACGGGGTTTAACCAAGTTGGTCAGGCTGGTCTCGAACTCCTGACCTCGTGATCCGCCTTCCTTTACCTCCCAAAGTGCTGGGATTACAGGCGTGAGCCACAGCGCCCAGCCCTCAAGTCTATTTTTTACAGATGCATTCGAAAGCATGAAAAAAATCATGTCTCTATTTTACTTTAAATTTTTAAAAACACAACTAATGAATACAGTAATTCTCTTCCAATCCATTATCTTTTCTCTCACTAAACTAATTTGTGAGTCTTCAATAGATTATATTACACAGTTAGAAAAAATGCTCTAGTATATATAATAGGATAAAATAACAGGGCATAAGACAGGGTCATAATCTTTGTGACAACTTACACTTCCAGTGTCTGATAAATATTTTCCCATAAACTCCCACGTTTCATCCATCCATCAATCAAATCTACCTATCTTTATTTATTTATTGTGAGAAAGACCAGAACTTTGCCTTTCTGTCCCTGATTTCTGCCACAAACTACTCAAGAAGTTCTGCCTAGGGGTTTCTCAGAGCTCCGGCTACTACCGAGGTTCCTAACAGGGAAACGCCTGCTTGAATGCTCAGGGTTGATGTGGGAGTGCGTGTGAAACGGGGGTGGGGTGAAAGGGCAGTGAAGTTTGTAGGTGGGCAGATGGGGGTGTGAAGGGCTTTCAGGTAAGAGGCACGCAGGAAACTGGGAGAGGCAGCGAAAGCACCTCATGCCTCAGATCACGAGAAGATGCTCCCACCAGCGCCGTGACAGTTTGCCAACGCCATGGCAGCACGGGAAGTCCCCACACCTTGCCATGGAAACAGCTGGAAGTTAGTGCCCATTTCTAGCTATTTCTGAATAACCCTCCCCTTAATTAGCATTCCATTAAAAGTGAATTATAAAAATGACTGCAAGCCACCCCAGGCTGCTACTCTGGGAGCACAACCCACGAAGGGCTCCCTGCCCTGCAGGAGCGGACGCAGGGCTGTAACAGTGCCAATGCCTCCATAGAGCTGCTTTCTTCCACCACAGGCTTGCTTTTGAATTCATCTTCCTCAGCGACGCCAAGAACCTGCCCTTCCTCAGTGTGACTCTTGCCTAAAATCTATCCCTGGTTTTCTCTTTTCCTAAGCGTGCCCTGACTTATTCTTTCATCTTCTCTGATCTTGCAATTGCTCCTCAGTGACTCTACTCTGCAGATCCAGAAAACTCAGCCTTAATCTTCCCAGAGCCCTGTTGTCTCCAATATTGGAACCTCTAGCCTTGCTTTCTCAGACGCCTAGTTTACAGGCCTCTCTCGAACACCTATTGGTATGGTATCTGGGGATCCTTTAAATACACGATGATTGGCAGGGGTTACATAGCGGAAATCAGTGCCTGACAATTCGCCTTCCAGGATATGGACTGTCATTCCATCTCTTTGTGGGCCTCAGTCTCTTTTCCATAAAAGTAGAGATTGTAATACTCATTTGAATTGCAGATACCTCACCCCGAACCCACCTAATACAAGGTAAAAGCCAAAAATACCACCCCTCTCCTCATCCCATGAAGGTAAAGTCCTCAGAGCCAAGGAGAGAAGGCTCAGAGAAGGTACCTGGGTGTTTCCAACACTAACCACATATTGTAGTTTTTAGTGTTCAAGTTTAAGCTTCTTATGTTAAAGTTACCCCAGCTTTAATTTTATTGTAACAAGATTTATTTTTGTAATTCCATTTTTGGATTCTTGATTTCTTGGTAAAGAAATACAATTATTTTTTATACCAATCTTGTATAGTGTTACATTCCTAAATTTGTTCATGAGTCCTAATATTTTTTAGTAAATTTCTTATGATTTTCTAAATGCAAGATCATGTCATCTGTACATAAAGATAACTGTACTTCTTCCTTTCCAATCTAGATGCCGTTTATTTATCTATGTTGCCAAGTTGTCCCAGCTACCACTGTTATCAAGTAAAAGGGTCTCACTGCCCAAAGCACTAGAAGCCAGTACCATGACACTGAGTTTTTGAGAAAAAAAAAACTTTAAAGTCAAACCAAAACCTATGGGATACAGGCCGGGTGCAGTGGCTCCCGCCTGTAATCCCAGCACTTTGGGAGGCTGAGGCGGGCGGATCACGAGGTCAGGAGATCGAGACCATCCTGGCTAACACGGTGAAACCCCATCTCTACTAAAAATACAAAAAACAAAAATTAGCTGAGTGTGGTGGCAGGCGCCTGTAGTCCCAGCTACTTGGGAGTCTGTGTTTTGCTTGATTTCAGTTAGAAATTGTCATTCAGCTTTTTAGAGTCCTGGAAGATTTTCCTAGTCCAATGATATGATCCCCAAAGTTATCAGAAACCACATTTAGGAGAACTTGTCAGAGTCCTTTCCATTAAAAGTAATTTAGATGATAGCAGATTGTAAAAGCTTTTTCTTTTTTTCTTCTTCTTCTTTTTGAGACATGGTCTGGCTCTGTCACTCAGGATGGAGTGCAGTGGCATGATCTTGGCTCACCACAATCTCTCCCTCCTAAACTCAAGCCATCCTCCTACCTCAGCCTCCCAAGTAGCTGGGACCATAGGCATGCACCATGCCTGGCTAATTTTTGTATTTTTGTAGAGACAGGGTTTTACCATGTTGCCCAGGCTGCTCTCAAACTTCTGAGTTCAAGCAATTCACCCACCTCAGCCTTGCAAAGTGCTGGGATTTTTACAAGTATGAGCCACCGTGCCCTGCACCACGTCCAGCACCGCACCCTGCACCAGGCCCAGCACCGCGCCCTGCACCAGGCCCAGCACCGCGCCCTGCACCGCGCCCAGCACCACGCCCAGCAGCGCGCCCTGCATGGCATCCAGCACCGCGCCTGGCCTGTAAAGGTTTTAGAGAAGAACTTTAAACAATCACCATAGATGACAAAAACTTAGAATAGCCTTTGGTTAAAATCCAGTGAAAGTTCTCAACTGGCAAGAAAATTTAGTTATTTCTATTATATGTAGCATTTTAAGATAACAGCCAGAATCATGACTGACAGCAACACATCAGATCCATCAGACTTCCACAAATTTTATATAATCTTTAGAATATTTATATTAATAATATGTCTATACACATACAACTTTAGAAAAGATTTAACATCATCAAAATTATGACTGATACCATATTAGATTTTTATAAATTTATATAATGTTTAAAACATTTATATTAATAACATATCTATAAATGTAACCAAAAGAAGATTTAGGCCGCGCACAGTGGCTCACGCCTGTAATCCCAGCCCTTTGGGAGGCCACGCTGGACAGATCACCTGAGGTCAGGAGTTCGACACCAGCCTGGCCAACATGGCGAAACCTTGTCTCTACTAAAAATACAAAATTAGCCGGGCATGGTGGCACGTGTCTGTAGTCCCAGCTACTTGGGAAGTTGAGGCAGGAGAATCCCTTGAACCTTGGGGCAGAGGTTGCAGTGAATTGAGATCACGCCACTGCACTCCAGCTTGGGTGACAAAGCAAGATTCTGTCTCAGAGAAGAAAAAAAAAGAAGAAGATTTAGTGTTACTTGATTTTTGGCAATGCTTCCCATACAATGTTATCAACTAAGTTTTAGCAAAGATGTCAAAAAATTAAAAACATTTGACCAAAACAGAATGACAGTTTTTTTTATTTTATTATTTTTTTGAGACAGGGTCTCACCCTGTTACCCAGGCTGGAGTGCAGTGGTGCAAACATGGCTCACTGCAGCCTCAACCTCCCGGGCTTAGGTGATCCTCCACCTTAACCTCCCAAGTAGCCAGGACTATGGGCACTTGCCACCACACCTAGCTAGCTTTTGTATTTTTAGTAGAGATAGGGTTTTGCCATTTTGCCCAGGCTGGACTTGAACTCCTGGGCTCAAGTGATCCACTCACCTTGGCCTCCCAAAGTGCTGGAATTACAGGCATGAGCCGCTGCACACAGCCACATGTCATTTTTAAATAACAGTCATTCATTTAATTAGCATGACAACCAAAAGACATCAAAAGCAACATAGAAGGTTACATGGATGTGAAAACTGAAAACCCTCAATTTTCCAAAGTAATTAAAAAAAAAACAAAGGCAACACATGGATCATCTTGATAAAACCTAAAATCTTTATTACAGGCCAGTCATTTAAAAGGTAAAAGCTCCTGTGGCATAATTGTGTCTTCTTATGGGAAGCTAATTTAAATCACTTGGAAGTCAAACCTGATGACAAGGGGACTTGGATTTAATTAGACATAGAAAGAGTGTGTCCAGGGTCATGAGTGAGCATAATATTACAGAGGTATGTAAACAGGAAAATCAGAGCATAGAGCAGTGGGGATCCATAGCTCACAGTGATAGCATGGAAATTTTCTGGTTACATGAAGTAATTCAGACATATTTAAAAGCCAAGAGTACAAAATTAGACCTGATGAAAAAGCTGAAGGAGTTATCATCCCAGCCAAGCAGAAAAGCCAAGCCTTCTATTCCTTGTAAAGAAGGAACAGAAGACAATATGTGATCTGTGAGTGATGTGTAACACAAAAGTACAGGAAAAGTTGAACTTCTGATATATAAATCTGAAAAGTTTTTTATAGTAACAGATTTCAGGATTAAAAGTCAATATTTATTACCTCATTAAGAGCAAATAAATACTTTAAGAAAACCTTGTTGTTTTAACCAAAATTTTCAGTTTTGTATCACTATGCTTTTAATATTACAGCTAATTTAAATAAACTTTATAAACAATCTATCTGATCTCAATCAGTTTTGACCTCGAGGTAAGATTTACATAAACTTTTAATCACCTTGTATAATTTTTTCCATCTTTCCCAAGTTTTTATACACATTTACTTTTATCTATCTTTTTTATTCCTTAAATTTAAAATAATCCTTAAAAACCTCTAAGTGAATTTACTTTCTCTGAAACAAAAACCGGTATACGTTTTGCATACAGAATTATTTCTCTTGTATCTAGTAGTCTTAATCACATATATCTACCACAATATTAATACTTAGTAACCCTTATTTTAATAAAAAACCTAGGAAGCAAGAAATCTTCAATTGTCTTATAGCAGTATCTTACAGATGAGAATAATTTCATAATTTAGAAATATGTGTTCCTAAAGCATATTTTTTTTTTAAGACGGAGTTTCGCTCTTGTTGCCCAGGCTGGAGTGCAATGGCGCAATCTCGGCTCACTGCAACCTCCGCCCCCCAGGTTCAAGCAATTCTCCTGCCTCAGCCTCCCGAGTAGCTGGGATTACAAGTGCCCACCACCACACCTGGCTAATTTTTTGTATTTTTTAGTAGAGACGGGGTTTCACCATGTTGGTCAGGCTGGTCTCGAGCTCCTGACCTCGGGCGATCCACCTGCCTCGGCCTCCCAAAATGCTGGGATTACAGGCGTGAGCCACCACGCCTGGGCTAAAACATAAGTTTTTAAATTGGAAATAACCCAGATATTTAATGAGTATCTATTATTTAATTTAACATAACTAAAACTTCAAAAATAGGCTGGGCATGGTGGCTCACACCTGTAATCCCAACACTTTAGGAGGCCAAGGCAGGAGTATCATGAGACCAGCCTGAGCAAAATAGTGAGATGCTGACTCTACAAAAAAAAATAAAAATTAGCTGAGCATGGTGGTGCATGCCTGTAATTACAGCTACTTGGGAGGCTGAGGTGGGAGGATCCCTTGAGTGCAGGAGGTCAAGGTTGTACTGAGCTGTGATCATGCCACCGCACTTCAGCCCGGCTGACAGACAGAGACACTGTCTCAAAAAAATTTCAAAAATACATTAAGATGTCTTGTATAGACATTTATCCATTCACATCTACTTATTTTTAACAGTTTAGAGTGTGAGAACTGAGGTATTAGACAAAGCTAGTCATCATTTCTAGGTTATTTTCTTGTTAACCATGTTATAGCCTGTGAATATCAGGTGTTCACGTAAGTGAGGACTTCAAAGTTAAATACATGGGTATTTTACCAATAACTCAGAAAATTCCATTATTTTTGTTCAACAAACCATATTAAATTGGTCTTATGTATTTAAAAAATCACATAAACAAATATTTTTTTTCCTGTGTTTATAGCTTTATAACCTTCATGCCAAACCCTAGCACCTTAAAATATCTAGCAAATGTAAATATAAAACACAGTCAAAAATGTATGCTGACAATTCTGAAGACATTTTTATTTTTATTTTATCAATACTTTTTAAATTATTTGTATTTATAAAAGAACTCTTTTGTCTGGGCACAGTGGTTCATGCCTGTATCCCAGCACTTTCAGAGGCTGAGGCAAGAGGATCGCTTGAGCTCAGGAGTTTGAGACCAGCCTGGGCAACATAGTGAGACCCAATCTCTACTAAGAATAAGATAAAAAATTACCAGGCATGGTGGTGCATGCCTATTGTCCCAGCTACTGGAGAGGATGAGGCAGGAGGATTGCTTGAGCCTGGGAGGTTGAGATAACAGTGAGCTATGATCCCACTACTGCACTCCAGCCTGGGGAACAGAGTGAGACCTTAGAGAGAGACCTTGTCTCAAAAAGAGAAAAAAATAAAGAATTGTTTCATTTTTTTGTTTTTCTTCAGACAAGTAACCTTCAATTTGTAACGCCACAGACAGTAAGTTTCATCTCAACACCAGTAGACAAGTCAGCAGATTCAAAGTAGGCAGGGAAAAAAAATAGATAGGCAAAAGAACTGAGACTTTTTCATTTTAGGGTTTTTAAAAATAGAAACTATTTGAGTTCTGAATTTTCTTTCATGTAATTTGGCCATCAGGTTTAAAGTGGGCTCTAGAGGCCAGGCACAATGGCTTATGCCTGTAATCCCAACACTCTGGGAGGCTGAGGCAGGTGGATCACTTGAGGCCAGGAGTTCGAGACCAGCCTGGCCAACATGACAAAACCCCATCTCTACTGAAAATATAAAAAATTAACTGGGTGTGGTCTTGTGCACCTGTAGTCCCAGCTACTCGGGAGGCTGAGGCAGGAGAGTTGCTCAAACCTGGGAGGCGGAGGTTGCAGTGAGCTGAGATTGTACCACCGTATTCCAGCCTGGGCAACAGAGCAAGACTCTGTGTCAAAAAAAAAAAAAAAATATGAGAAAATTTTTTATTTTATATATATATGGGCTGGGTGCAGTGGCTCATGCCTGTAATCCCAGCAGTTTGGGAGGCCAAGGTGGGTGGACCACTTGAGATCCGGAGTTCAAGACCAGCCTGGCCAACACGGTGAAACCTCGTCTCTACTAAAACCACAAAAATTGGCCGGGCGTGGTGGTGCACACCTGTAATCGCAGCTACTCAGGAGGCTGAGACAGGAGAATCACTAGAACCTGGAAGTGGAGGTTGCAGTGAGCCAAGATCACACCACTGCACTCCAGCCTGGGCAACAGAGCAAGACTCTGTCTCAAAAAAAATGTGTGTGTGTGTGTCTAGAATGGTCCATAATATATAGCCAGCTCGAGTCCCAGAAAACCTAGCAAGCTTAAGAGTAGAGCTTCTCATTTTGGCCTTTTCAACATTAAATCTCCTTTAGTAAGCCCTTCCCCCCTAGGGAGGTACTTGCCGGAGCGCTGCCTGAAGTTGGTTTTCTAACGCCCTGTTGTTTCTGTTCTGAATGATTTATTTCTCATTATAAGAGCTCAGCAAAGCAGGCAGAGTTAAAAAGCAGAGACAGGAAGAATTTTTTAAATTGTGGACTTCATTCCTACACTGAATCTCAGGTCCCCAGAAAGACAGAAACACCATGGGACCACAGCAAAGGCAGAAGGAGTGAGGGAGGGAGGTGGGCAGAACAACTAACAGGAGTTGGCTCTCAATTTTTCACGTGTGCCATTTTCTTTAGGTTTTTTTAGTTTATGGAGACTCTTTGTTCCATTTGAGCACACAGATAAAAACTAGAGATCTCACAAGGTTTTTGCTGAGACCATCAAAGCCTTTAACCTCTGTTGGGCCAAATATTTTAGACCAAAAATACAGACAGACACACAAAAGCCAGAACCAGACCAGCTTGAGTATTTCAGTGGCTGCAGCCTTTATTCCCTTTATTCTTTAGGATTTGAACTCAAACCAGATTCAGGGTTCTAACCCAACCAGAATCCCCCTGGGGTGAAACTGAAACCCACAGTCTAGACAAGGTTGGGGGTCTTCATCTTTTTTTTTTTTTTTTGAGACAGAGTTTCACTCTTGTTGCCCATGCTGGAGTGCAATGGTGCAATATCGCCTCACTGCAACCTCCGCCTCTCGGGTTTAAGCACTTATCCTGCCTCAGCCTCCCAAGTAGCTGGGATTACAGGCATGTGCCACCACACCCAGCTAATTTGTATTTTTAGTAGAGACAGGGTTTCTCCATATTGATCAGGCTGGTCTCGAACTCCCAACCTCAGGTGATCCGCCCGCCTAAGCCTCCCAAAGTGTTAGGATTACAGGCATGAGCCACTGCACCTGGCCTGCTTGTTCTTTTCATTTCATCCTGATGTCCGAATACAGGAGAGTAACTGAGTTGGTGTTCACTAACAAGCACAAAAGCTTTGTTACATTTACAGAGTCATTCTTGGCAAAACCTGAAGTTTTGCCTCCTGGGTGCACGTCATTCTCCTGCCTCAGCCTCCCAAGTAGCTGGGACTATAGGTGCCCGCCACCTCGCCCAGCTGATTTTTTGTATTTTTAGTAGAGACGGGGTTTCACTGTGTTAGCCAGGATGGTCTCGATCTCCTGACCTCATGATCCACCCGCCTCGGCCTCCCAGAAGGCTGGGATTACAGGCGTGAGCCACCGCACCCAGCCAGAAGCTCTGTAATTTCAATGATGATTGTGCTTTTAATCTCTTTCTCGGCATCTGGTTCCTGATAAAGTTTCAGGTGTCTTGATGGTATCTAAATCAGCTGTTGATTCCGTCCTGGAGAAACACAAGCATAACCTCTATGCCAAGTTATTATTTTATATTATTTTACCTATTTCCCAACTTTTTGTTATTGGATCTCTCCACTAAACCAGTTGTTCTGCTTCTGTCTTTGCAGCTGGTTTCTGTAGATGCTGTTCAGCTGCTGATAACATCTGGCCTTTGGGCAGGCTCAAAAAATTGAAAGTTAATAATGGTAGATCCAATTGTGTCTGGGCTGTCCCATAATCCCTGTTTCTCCCCTTTTTTGTTTTTATTGTCAGGTGTTCAACTGTATGAAATCGTAACTGAGCATTTTCAATTAACGGTGTGGAATGAACCACGTATGAAGAATCAGAAATCACATTAATAGGCATATCAAAAGCAGTCAATACCTCAATTACAGCTACAAGCTCCATTTTTTGAGCTGAAGTATAGGGCGTCTGGAAAACTTTACCTTTTGATCCAGATAAGAAGCTTTACCATTACTAGATCCACCTGTGAAACAATGAAAATGCTTAGCAGGATGCAAGTTGTTTACTGCAGGAATTGTAAATGCAAACCATTCACAGTGTTGCTCGGCTAAAGGGATAGTAAAGAAACAGTCTTTTAAATCTATGACTATTAAAGGCCAATTTTTTGGAATTATAGCAGGAGAAGGCAATCCTGGCTGTTATGCTCCCATAGGTTGTATGACTGAATTGATGGCTCTTAAGTCAGTTAACGTTCTCCATTTACCTGATTTTTTTTAATTACAAAAACTGGAGAATTCCGAGGGGAAAATTTTGGAGCTATGTGCCAATTTTCTAATTGTTCAGTAACTAATTTCTCTAAAGCCTCCAGTTCCTCTTTGCTTAGCAGCCATTATTCTATCCATATTGGCTTATCTGTTAACCATTTTAAAGGTATAGGTTCTGGAGGCTTAACAATGGCCACCATCAAAAATGATATCCTAATCTTTGGCGGGAACTTTGTCTTTCCGCTTGAAGTGGTTCTTTCAAACCTTGCAAAGATTTTTCTAGTCCCATACCAGGGACATGCCCCATTTCATGAATTATATGTCGACTTTGAGGGCTGTATAATTATTCTGCAATTAGAACTTGTGCTCCCCATTGTTGTAATAAATCTCTCCCCCATAAATTTATAGGTACAGAAGTTATAATTGGTTGAATAGTCCCAGGTTGTCCATCGGGCCCTTCACAATGCAAAATATAACTACTTTTTTTTTTTTTTTTGAGACGGAGTCTCGCTCTTTCACCCAGGCTGGAGTGCAGTGGCGCAATCTCGGCTCACTGCAGACTCCGCTCCCCGGGGTTCACGCCATTCTCCTGCCTCAGCCTCCTGCGTAGCTGGGACTACAGGCGCCCGCCACCTTGCCCGGCTAATTTTTTGTATTTTTAGTAGAGACGGGGTTTCACCGTGTTAGCCAGGATGGTCTGCGATCTCCTGACCTCGTGATCCGCCCACCTCGGCCTCCCAAAGTGCTGGGATTACAGGCGTGAGCCACTGCGCCCAGCCATAACTACTTTGATATACTTCAGGGGCTTTACCAACTCCAACTAAGTTAAATTAAGTGGGTTGAATTGGCCACGCAGACAGCCAGTGCTGTAGAGAAATGATTGAAATGTCCTCCTGTATCTACCAAACCTTTAAATTTCTTTCCCTGAATAGTTATTTCACAGGTAGGATGTTTATCAGTAATTTGATTTACCCAGTAAGCCACTTTGCCTTGTTTATTTGTGCTTCCAAATCCTCCTGTTCGTTTAATTTCACTTTTCCCCATTCCCACATAAGGCACAATCAGGAGCTGTGCTATATGCTCTCCTGGCTCTGCTTTCCAGGGAACAGAAGTAGATATAACAATTTGAATTTCCCCAGTGTAATCTGAATCAATGACTCCTGTATGTATTTGTACCCCTTTTAAACTTAAACTAGACCTTCCTAAAAGTAATCCTATCGTCCCCACTGGCGAGGGTCCACAGACTACTGTTGGGACCTTTTGCAGGGGTTCCCCAGGTAGAAGACTCACAGCTATTGTGCAGCATGAATCTACTGTGGCACTACCGGCTGTGGCGGGGACAGACATTGTACAGGGGTGAGGGAATGACCTGAGCTGGAAATGCCCCGGTTTGGAACGGGGCCCAGGACGGGCCCCTCATGGCGTTTCCCGAAATCGAGTTCCCTTCTTTATCAAACTTAGAGTGACACTGATTAGCCCAATGTTTTCCTTTTTTACATTTTGGACATATTTCAGGCTCAGCAGTTTTCTTTCTTCCCCTATCTGGCGGCCTGACTCGCTGATTTTTTCTACATTCTTTTTTAGTATGAACAGCTTGTTTAAATTCTTTGAGTAATTTAAAAGGAAAAGGCTCAAATGTAGCTATAATATTTCCCTGTTGATCTGGGGGCCGTGTATTCTAACAGGGAGCTGCCAAGCCTCTAAATCACCCTCTCTTATAGCTTGCTGAATTCCTGCCTGAATAGAACTAAGAGCGGTCGCTTAAGGCGCTGCTCAGTCACTGGGGCAACTACTTTTCGCCCACTGTCCTCTGGAAAAGAAAGATCTGGAGGCTCATTTTCTTCAAAATAATAATGAGGGGGTGCAGAAGGGTAGGGATGAACCTCTCCCTCCTTTGCCACTTTACCTTTAGCTGGCAAACAAACCTGGTCTGTAACCTCTTCTGTTATGTCACTATACTCTCCTTCCTCCTCCTCATCAGTGTGAAAAGGTTCCAAGGTGAAACGAACCAGACCCCACACCTGTCCCATTGTTACCCTGATGCTTCTGAGCTCCCCTTCTTACTCACCATGGGAATGGCTTTAAGAGCACTCGGGTGTCCTCCAGCTAGTTCCACGTTCTCCAACCGTCGCTCCGGCGACCCTTCGACCTGGATTCGAGCCCCCACGATGGACGCCACTTGCAGAGACCAGCTCGGTCGGGGACACCCTAACCCAGCGGCAGTAGAGGAATTAAAGACACACACACAGAAATATAGAGGTGTGAAGTAGGAAATCAGGGGTCTCACAGACTTCAGAGCTGACAGCCCCGAACAGAGATTTACCCACATATTTATTAACAGCAAACCAGTTATTAGCATTGTTTCCATAGATATTCGATTAACTAAAAGTATCCCTTAAGGGAAACGAAGGGATGGGCTGGAATAAAGGGGTGGGTCTGGCTAGTTACCTGCAGCAGGAGCATGCCCTTAAGGCACAGATCACTCATGCTATTGTTTGTGGTTTGAGAACGTCTTTAAGCGGTTTTCTGCTTAAAGCGGTTTTCCACCCTGGGCGGGCCAGGTGTTCCTTGCCCTCATTCCGGTAAACCCACAACCTTCCAGCATGGGCGTTAGGGCCATTATGAACATGTTACAGTGCTGCAGAGATTTTGTTTATGGCCAGTTTTGGGGCCAGTTTATAGCCAGATTTTGGGGGGCCTGTTCCCAACAGTAACCAATATTAAGTCATTCTTATTTCAACATTTAAACTCTCCCAACTGAATGCATTAAAAAACAAAAGTCACACACCACTATACCCCTTATATGTACACAGCGGTCGGCAAACATGTGACAGGTGGAGGTCCTGAGGCACCGCTGGGGGCTTGTGAGCGGATGGGCATCTTCCAGAACGCACTCTGCTGGCACTGGGCAACGTGAAGTGTTCATGGCCTGTGATGCAGCCTGCTCCAGGCCACTTCCAGGACTGCGAGGGAACAGCTGTGGGCGTGCTCATTTCATCTTTGCTTGAGATCCTGGCAGTTGGGGGCAACTTCTTTTTTTTTTTTTTTGAGACAGAGTCTCGCTCTGTCGCCCAGGCTGGAGTGCAGCGGCGCAATCTCAGCTCACTGCAAGCTCCACCTGCCAGGTTCACGCCATTCTCCTGCCTCAGCCTCCCGAGTAGCTGGGACTACAGGCACCCACCACCACGTCCGGCTAATTTTTTGTATTTTTAGTAGAGACAGGGTTTCACTGTGTTAGCCAGGATGGTCTCGATCTCCTGGCCTCATGATCTGCCCATCTCGGCCTCCCATAAAGCGCTGGGATTACAGGCATGAGCCACCGCGCCCGGCCGGCGGCACCTTCTGCCCCACAATGAGGGAATAAGCAAACCAGAATGGGGGTGCCTGCACGGAATACTCCTAAGTGCTCAGACATGGCGTCCACAGATGGATCCAAATCAATGCTGGATGATGGGCACTCACCCCAGGTCTGCAGTCCAATAACATGGGCCTGAGCAGAAAGCACGTGGCACGGAGCCCCATGGCAGATATGGAGACAA
This sequence comes from Hylobates moloch, assembly GCF_009828535.3. Classification (NCBI taxonomy): domain Eukaryota; kingdom Metazoa; phylum Chordata; class Mammalia; order Primates; family Hylobatidae; genus Hylobates; species Hylobates moloch. Next base: position 519,037 of record NW_026652284.1, read on the forward strand.
GCGGCCAATACATCAACTCAGGTGTCCGAGGGGTTTTGGGGACATCAGAGAGAGTGGGGAACAAAGGGGGAAATCGCTTGGAGACCCGGGACGAGCCTGGCATGCCAGGATGCTGATTCTGAAAGGGCGATTAAGGAGATTCCATGTTTTAAAAATCTGGATTTCTGGCTTCTTCTGAAAAAAAATCAGAAGATGTTTAGCACAACAGCGTCGCATCATCAGCTGTACTCCTGCCCCACTGTCCCCCAGGCAGCCTGGCTCATCCCATGGCTTACAGAGGCCCACACTGTGGCTCAGCACGTGCACCTCGGCTGCAGGGAGATGGGTACCAGCCCAGGAAGTGGGACACTGGCTGAAACAGGATGGGATGCAGGGATGGGGTGGGATGGGAGACCAAACCAGTGTGAGGAGTGAGGATAAAGGACATGCTGGAGATAAAATCTGGGCAAGTGAGCAGGGGCTGCTCCTGCTAGCTGAGGCCAGAGATGCCAGCCCAAGGGCCACTCAGACTCCTGCGCTGGCCCTTCCACACCATCCCAGGCCCAAGGCCTCCCACACACAGCGTCACACCCACAAACAGCACCCTCCTCGCGGCAACAGGTTACCCTGCCCCTTCACAGACCTCCCTTCCCCCACAGTCACCCCACATTTTAAAGGGAACTTGAGTCCATCCTGATATGTAAACGTGATTGGTTAAATATCTATCGTGGGGGAGAATAGACAATTCTCCAGTGCGGAATAGTTCTAAATAACCTATGTGGAGGCTCCACTCTCAAGGAGATCCAGCCTAACTCCCCACCTCTCCAACGCGGCTCATCCCAGCAACCTCCTTCTTCCAATGCAGCTCATCGCAACAACCTCCTTCTCAGGAGTGCAGAGTGGAGGTCAGTGGTGGAGTGAAGACGGACCAGGGTTAACATCAGCATTGATCACTTGACCTCTGCACACTTGACTCTGGGTCTTTCTCCCCCAAAAAAACCAGAACCTCAGTATAATCGTGAGGAAAATAGACAAATCCTAATTGAGGGACATTCTCCAAAACACCTGACTGGCCCTCCTCAAAACTGCCAAGGTCATGGAAACAAGGAAAGTCTGAAAAACTCACAGTTTAGGAACCTAAAGAGACTTGACTACTAAATGGAATATATCCTGGGATCCAGGAAAAGAAAAGGACATTATGTAAAAACTAAGAAAATCTGAAGAAAATGTGGCCTTTAGTTAATAAGAATCCATCAATATTGGTGCATTAGTTGTAACAAGTAGTTGTAACACATGCCACGCTAATGTAAGACGTTAGTACCAGTGTAACTGGGTGCCAGGCGTTTGTAAACTCTGTTCCGTCTTCTCAATTGTTTTGTGAATCTAAAACTGTTCTTTAAAAAGAGTTTAGTTAGTAGGCTGGGCATGGTGGCTCACACCTGCAATCCCAGCACTTGGGAAGGCCAAGACTGGTGGATCACTTGAGCTCAGGAGTTGGAGACCAGCCTAGGTAACATGGCAAAACCCCATCTCTACTAAAAATACAAAAATTAGCCAGGTGTGGTGGCGCACACCTGTAGTCACAGCTACTCGGGAGGTTGAGGTGCGAGGATCGCTGGAGCCTGGGAGGTCGAGGCGATAGTGAGCCAAGATTGCACCACTGCACTCCAGCCTGGGCAACCAGAGTGAGACCCTGTGTCCAAAAAAAAAAGAGTGTATGTAAAGTGAAAACAGAGAGAGCACAAGAGAAGAGGGAAACCAGGGGCTCAGTGGAGGTGGGCAGGGGCTGGTCCATGTGCATGCAGCCCACCTGGTTGGCAGCCACCCAGGTGTCTCCTCAGGTGTTGGAACAGGAGTTTCTTCCACAGCCTTCAGTTTGCTCAGGTGGGCATGTGGCGATGGCAGACCCTTGGGCTGTGAGAAACTATGTTGCTGTTTTGCCCAAGTCTTCACAGACCAAAGACGCGGCTTTGCCCAGAGGAGGCCTCGAGGAGCCAGGCTGGAGTTTGTGGAGAGAGTGTGTGTCACTCACAGGACATATGACGCGTTTGCAACATGCGTTCTCAAAGTGGGAGCCACAACAGTGTTCATTTTACTATTGCTGGTCCTGTAAATGGAGCATTTTATCTTTTTCATCAGCTGGTTCACTGAACAAGTGTTCACAGAGCACCTGCTAGGCAAATCCATCGTGACAGAGACTCGGTGTGCCCCCAAGGAGCTCACAGTCTAGCAGTAAAGATGGTGCATAAACTCCCTGACACTCAGGGTGACAACGGCCACCCCGCCTGCTCCTCCCTTTCCTAATGCCCACACAGAGCAGACACTCGAGGGCTGCTTTTAGGAGTGCTGACTACAGGCTTACCGACCTCCACGTAGGCATGTGTGTACATAAGCATGTCCTGTTTTCACCTTTTCACAAAACTATGTGAAAAGTGAAACATTTTGGAATACATGTCCAGTTATGTAAAATGTTTAAAATATGAATTTCTTTGGTTAACACAAATTAGGCATGAAATGCAGGCAACCCTGTTTACCAAGAAACATCAGGGTGCGGTGTGTCTCTGGGAGGTGCCCATGAGCACCTCATCTTGAGGCCAGTCTCCATGCTAGACCCTGGGTGGAGAGAGCGAGGTGGGTGTGACGCCAGGTGACTTAGCAGCCCCAGGAGGGTGACTTCCCCTCCGGAGGTGCCATTCGACTGTATGGCTCAGGAGCACTCGGGGTCACCTTCAGGAGGGGCAACTCCTGGGTGTCTCCCAACAGAGCCCAAAACCTGGAAGTGGACAGAGCACCCCCCGCTCATCTCCTGGGTCCTCATCTCAGGGGAAGGACTGCCATTCCGGCCAACACTGACTGATGCTCCAGCCCACACTGCCCTGCACTGCCTAGAAGGAGAACTTAGGTTGGGCTCCCAGACAGGAGAGAGGGGTGGGTTTGTGGGGCTAATTAATAGTAATAATAGGCCAGGAGCAGTGGCTCATGCCTGTAATCCCAGCACTTTGGGAGGCCGAGGTGGGTGGATCACCTGAGCTCAGGAGTTCAAGACCAGCCTGGCCAACATGGTGAAACCCCGTCTCTACTAAAAATGTGAAAAACTAGCTGGGCGTGGTGGTGCCTGTAATCCCAGCTACTCGGGAGGCTGAGACAGAATCACATGAACCCGGGAGGCGGAGCTTGCAGTGAGCCGAGATAGCGCCACTGCACATCAGCCTGGGCAACCAGAGTGAAACTCTGTCTCAAAAAAAAAAAAATCGTAATAATAATCCCCTCTCACCTGAGTTCTGGGGAGTCAATCCAGGTTCAAGATTCCTCCTTTGAAAGGTAAACTGGGTTTGGATAAAGAGGGTGCCCATGCGTGTGGGGACGAGGGGGCCTGGGATGCAGGTCAGGGGTGAGGGGACGAGGAGGCCCGGGATGCAGGTCGGGCGTGAGGGGGTGAGGGGGACCCGGGATGCAGCCCAGTTTGAGGGGATGAGGGGCCTCCGGATGCAGGTCCGGCCTGAGCGGGTGAGGGGGGCCCGGGATGCGGGTCTGGCGTAAGGAGCTGCAGAGTTGCCCCATGCTAGTCATTGCGGCCGCCGTAACCGAGCCCCACCGGCTGCGCGGCATCTTCCGCAAGCGTTTATTTGCTAATTCTGGGGGCTGGAGGTCCGCGGTCACAGTGTCCACAGACTGACTTCTCCAGAGGCCTCTCCTTGGCTTGTGGACACCGTCTTCTCCCTAGATCCTCATCTCCTCTTCTTTTAGACTGTATCAGGGCCCGCCCCATGATCCCATTTAACCTTAATCGCCTCATTAAAGACCCCATCTCCAAACAACCATATTCTGAGGTCCCGGGGTTAGGGCTTCAGCACAGGAATTTGGGGCGGGGGCACACACACTCTGAGTCTGCACCACCTCCCCACCACTGCGTGGTGTGTGCTGCAGTTTAGCTTGTGTGACTGTGATCTTTTTCATCAACTGGTTCATTGAACAAGTGTCCAACGGGCCCTCTAAGGAAGTAATTAAGGTAAAATGAGGCCCTAAGAGTGGGGCCCTGATCTGATGCAATTAGTGTCCTTATAAAAGAGGCACCAGAGCACCCACTCCCTGTCTCTAGCGTGTGGGGACAGAGCAGGCGGCCGTCTGCAAGCCAGGTATGAAGCCTCGCCAGGAAAGGCCCAGCTCACACCTTGACCCTGGACTTCCAGCCTCTAGAACTGTGAGAAAATTAATTTCTGTTTAACCTACCCAGTCTGTGGTACAGTTATCTCTCAGTATCTGTAGGGGACTGGTTCCAGGATCCCCACAGATACCAAAATCCACAGATGTTCAAGTCCCCGAGTGGGCCCTCTGCATCCATGGAGGCAGCCCCAGCCTTGGAGACCGACTGTGTTTCCTTAGGGCAGCCCTAGGTGCAGCGGTGCAAGGAGAGCCAAATCCACCCCTGGCGCTGCACGGCCCTGAGGCTGAGCAAGGCTGTCCACCCTGCTGTCAGAACCCCAGCAGGGAAGGTGTCTAGAAGGCAGTCCTGGGAACCCTGCACAGAGGCCCAGCGGGCACAAGGTTGGGGCAGCTCTGTTCCTAGCAGGCCGAGCCCAGGTGGCCGGAGAGGGAGCTCTGGAAGGTCAGCGTAGGGGCTGTGGGCCCCTGTGGACTCTGTGCCCAGCCCAGCATCCCGGGGAGCTGCCTCCACGTGCTCGTCCCACGAGGTTCCTGCTGCACTCAGAGTGGAGGATGGGAGGCCTGGGGCAGAGGGCCGGGGGTTTGGAGGGGCTGAGGGGGACAAGGATGCACAAGGGGCCAGCGCAGAGGACAGCGCGAGTCCCAGGGGCCCGGGGTCCTGGTCTTCCTGGTCCTGCCGTTTTTATTAGAAGCGAGCCCTCCACCCCAGCGGGTGTAGAGCCCAGGACGCAGCAGAGAGTGGGAGGTGGGGGGCGGCATCGGGGCAGGTGGCAACCCCTTGGACGCAGGCTCAGGACGCCAGGGTCAGGGCGTGAGTGCCGGGGCCCCCTCAAAGCCGCGGGGTCCAAAGAGGCCGCGGTCCCCGCCCCGCCCCCGCCTCCTCCCCCTCAACCCCCAGTCTCGCGTGGCCGCCTCCTCCGAACGTGGCCGCCTCCTCCGAACGTGGCCGCCTCCTCCGAACGTGGCCGC
>NW_026652284.1:524158-528057 GCF_009828535.3 Hylobates moloch
CGTGGCCGCCTCCTCCGAACGTGGCCGCCTCCTCCGAACGTGGCCGCTTCCGCAGCGCCCGGCGCAGGCCGCACTCTGCCACCAGGGGGCGCCGCAGCTCCTCGCTCCGCCGCCTCCCGCGAACACAAAGACCCGCGCGGCCACGACGGCCGCGTGCCCGGAGCGCCGGGGTCTTTCCCGGACACCAAAGTCAAGAGCTCACGTTCCAGGAGGATCTGTCCGCGGAAATTCGGTTCTGAGCGTTGCCGGACTCCGCCGCGGGGAGGACGTGGAGGGGAGGCGGGTGAGGGGAGGGGGGCGGAGGGTCGGGGGTGCCGGGGGGCTCGGGAGGGCTGCAGGGGAGGCTGTCGGGGACGTTCGTGGCGGGGGCAGGCTGTCGGGTCCCCTCCCCGCCCTGCCGCGTCCCAGGGAACCCAGGGAGGGCACCCAGCGAGGGGGGCCCGGGCGTCTGCCGATTCCTCACTGCTGTCCCCGCCTGTGCCCGAAACCCCCGTTCACGTTCACCGAGAAAACAGATATAAACCCAGCCGGGCACATCCACTAGAATGGCTGTGATTTCAGAAAAGCAGAAGTAAGTGCTGCCGAGGAGATGGAGGCGTTGGACCCCCTCGCGCATTGTCGGGGTGGGCGCAGCCGCGGTGCAAAAGGACGTTCCTCAGAAAGTTGAGCACGGAATTCCCATAGGCCCGGAAATTCCCCTCCCGGGCGCTCCCCGGAGAGCTGAAGACTCAGGCGCATGCAGGCGGCGAATGTTCACAGCAAAGGGCGGCCCAGTGCGCAGCTGGAATATCACCCCCAGGCACTCCTTGCGACAGGGACGAGCCTGGGAAACGTGAAAATGTCCAGAACAGGGAATCCACAGATAAAGAAAAGACATCGTGGTTGCCAGAGCTCGCGGGAGGGGGCAACAGGGACCTACTGCTTAATGTGTATGGTTCCCCTTTAGGGTGAGGACGTGTTCTGGGACGAGCTGGAGGTCAGGGTTGCAGGACAAGGTGAAAGCGCTAAATGCCACTGAATTGTTTGCTTTAACGTCATTAATTTTGTTATGTGAATTTCATCTCAATAGAATAAATAGGTCAAGCTGGCTGCAGGGCCCACCCCACCACCGCCTGGAGCAAGGTCTTCTGGGGTGTAGCCTATGGCTTCCTCTCCCTGCAGGCTCCTCCACCTCCGCCTTTCTCCCCACCTCTGCCCTCACCCAGGCTCCACCACGACCAGCTTCGTCCACCCCCCAGGAGACCATGAAGGCCCACGTCTGAAATCCTCACTGAGCCCACCCTCCCATCTCCCTGAACTATGGGTAGGACCCCTCTGGCCCCCAGCCCTGCCCTTGACCCGGCCCACCCCAGATCCACACCACCAGGCACTCTTGCCCTTGGCCTGCTGCCCGACTGGCTCTGCTCCTTCTGGGCCTCCTGGAGCTTCAGCCCCTGCCTCCACAGCAGACTTGGGCCTTTAGCATGCTCGGTCTCCTCAGTGGCAGCCCCAGGCGCAGCCCAGGGCCATCTTCTTGGGTCAAAGCCTCCCTCACTACCCACCCTCTTGCCAGGACTAGCTGTGTCCTGCAGCAGCCCAGCATGTGCCATTGAGCTGGCCTTTTCTCAGGCCCAGAGCGCACGGAGGAGCTGATTGCATAGGCTCAGAGGTTCCAGGAAGAGTGGGGACTCAGGAATATCTGCCCAGGTGTCTCCACTGCCTCCGCCAGGGCCTCCAGCTTTCCTAACCAGGACCCTGGCCTCTGGCCTTGGTTGAGTATTTCACCTTCTTCCATGTTTAGTGCCTTGGGCTCTGCTACCCTCCTGCTGGAGGTGAGAGCATCCTGTGTGCAACCAGAGATGCCCTCTGGCTTTCAGACCTGCCTGCTTTTCACCCTCACCCCTTTCTTGCTCAGCAAAATTGTGGGGGTCCCTAGTCAGCAGCTCCCTGAGCAAGGTGGTCTCTGTGGTCATGAAGGAGAGCTGGCTACGACAGCGCCGGAAACTCAGCTGCCTCTCCCCTTCAACTCAGCCAGCCCCCACCTGAAGTGCACAGGAGCTGGGAAGAGAGTCTGGAGCCCGCCCCGGAGGGCAGCACAGGAGGTGTCTCTGCAGCTGGTGTCCTGCCACCCCTGCAGGCAGCACACGTCCTGGGTACTCTCCTTAGCCACAGACAACAGCCAGTGCCAGAGTCTGCTGTCACTTCCCCTTTAAGCACACTCATTCACCCACACCCGAGGGGGTCAGAAGTGCAGGGAGCATGGGCTGGGTGCGCCTCCGCTGGTGAGAAGGCTGAGCCACCGCTGTCCCGGGAGCCCCGCTCCCAGGCCTCTCGTTTTCCCCTACCTCCCTAAGACTTTTCTGTCGCTCTCTGGCCATTGAAAGGCTTCTGTTCCTTAAAGTCCTGTTACACTCTTCTTTCCCAGGATGCAGCGAGCCAAGACTGTACCACTGCACGTCAGCCTGGGTGACAGAGTGAGACCCTATCTTAAAAAAAAAAAAAAAAAAATTGGCTGGACATGGTGGCTCACGCCTGTAATCACAGCACTTTGGGAAGCCAAAGTGGGCGGATCATTCGAGGTCAGGAGTTCAAGACCAGCCTGGCCAACATGGCGAAACCCCATCTCTCTACTAAAAATACAAAAATTAGCATTGCATGGTGGTGCACACCCATAATCCCAGCTACTGGGGAGGCTGAGGTGAGAGAATCGCTCAAACCCAAGAGGTGGAGGTTGCAGTGAGCCGAGATCACACCATTGCACTCCAGCCTGGGCAACAGAGGGAGACTGTGTCTCAAAAAAAAAAAAAAAAAAGTCTTCTTTCCATGATGAGACTGTCAGGCCCTGCGGCCTCGTGCACTGGCCAGAGGGGCCGGGGTCACTGTCTGTTTCCTTGCCCACCCTCAAGGGACAAGGAGGAGAGGTGAGGCTGTGGGTGCGCCTGATTTTACCTGCTGGAGTCCGTGTTCTCTGGGCTTAGGGAGCATCTGGAGTTGACTCTTCCTCCATGGGACCCTCCCTTTTTCAGGAAAACTTCCCCTCCGCGGGGACCCTGAAGGCTACGAAACACCCTCTTCACCTCCCTCCTGCCCAGTCCTTCTGACCAGCCAAGAGAGTGCAGACCCTCCCCGATCTGCGAGGAGGGCCCATCATCGGCTCCCTGCCCCCTGCTCGCCAAGCCACCCTGGGACTTCCCAGGCTGCTCCTTCCACCTGAAGGGTCTCCCTCTGGCCAAGGCGAGGCTCACAGGTCCCCTGTCAGGATGGGGCCTTAGAAACCCGGACTGACCCAGTGACAATCACCTTAATTCTCCACAGATAACTACCTGGAGTTTTCTTATTTATTCATTAGTGGATTTGTTCATGATCAGCCCCACACCTGTTAGAATGGAAGCTGCAGGCAGCAGGAACCAGTGTGGCCAAGTCGGAGGGCAGCACAAGCCGGTCCTCCTCATGGACAGCAGGTTCACAGACAGCAGGTTCATGGACAGCAGGTGTGGAGCAGGCCAGGCCCACAGGAGGGCGGGCAGGAGGGCAGGCGCCAAGAGGTGCGGATGGCCTCTCAGAACAGGGGTGCAGGCTGGTGGGGGCAGCAGCTGGAAGGGGAAGGTCACAGAGCCAGAAAGATAGGGTGTCCGCCACAGCCAATTCTTTGGAAGTTTTCCTGAAAAAGGGAAAAGAGACAAGGTATGGTTCGAAGGAAAGCAGGGCCTGGGAGAAGCCTGTGTGCAGTGTGTCTGCAAAGGGAGGAGGAAGCAAAGATACTGGAGGGGAAGAGGGAAAGGAGGAAGGGACAGGGGAGGTGACAGAGGGAGGGGAGGGGAGACAGAGGAGGGGGAGGAGGGGCGGGGGAGGGGATGAGGGAAAGGGGGAGGGATGGAACTGGGAGAGAATGAGGGAACAGGTGGGAGGGGAGGAGGGGG